>NW_027514821.1:600344-900517 GCF_048772815.1 Callospermophilus lateralis | reverse complement strand
TTTTATTTTGGTGTTATAATACAATTTATTTTAGCACTAGCATGCCACAGAATGTAGAAGAAAGAGCAATGGATTTTTAGTTATAACACTAATAATCTAGCATTTAATGATTATTTTGGGGAGTCTAGAATTTACATAAGGCTATGCAACATAATTTTTTGTATTTAACATTCATAAAATCTTGGAATTTTGGTAATATTTCTCCTTTTTTTATTTTTTCAGTTGTTGATAGACCTTCATTTTATTTATTCGTATGTGGTGCTGAGAATATAACCCACTGCCTCACACATGCTAGACAAGCATGTTAACACTGAGTCACAAACCCAGCCCCTCCACTTTTATCTTTTCATCAAACACTCCTCTCCCTCTTCTTTACTCACTTTCTTCCTCATTTTCCCCCTTCTCTCTCTTCCTTTTTCATTTTCCCTCCATAAGTATTTTTCTCTCATAGCATTACAAACAGTACTATGCTATGAAATTTACATTTAAAACTGTTTTTTATAGTCATTCTTTTCTTGAGAAAATTTAAAAATTATAACCACCTGATAAATATATTACAATACATTTATTATGCATATGTATCTATATTCATGCATATGTGTTATATATATATATATATATATATATATATATATATATATATACACATATATATATACATATATATTTAAAAGTACTTTGATTAGCCTGTTAGAAATAATATAGACCAAGTCTTTCTTAATTCTCAAGTCTTCCAGAATTAACATCTTACAGTGAAAATCAAATAAACATATTTAAGTAAACAGGTATCATTCTTATTTATCAATACTGATAATTTAAGGTTTTTATATCACATTTAGCTGTAATATGGCATATTAACTCTTTTGAATTAGAGAATTTTTTTTTGAACAACCTATTATTTAAGGACCATATGCACTGACATTTTAAATGGCTTTCTTGTGATTTCACTTTCTATCAATTGCATATTAATTGCCAAATACTTATTTTAGTAATTTTCATATTCATAATTGATATAAAGTCAATTGATTAATTCTTTTTGTAAGGAGTTACTAATTACAGTAGGGACAGTATTAATAATTCTAAATCTTTATAAAAATGGTACAAAAATATTTTCATGCAAAATTATGTATAATTGCATGCTCTAAATGTTTGATTGTTGATACATATAATAAAGAGCTTTTGATGAGTCTCTTCCCCAGTAAAACAGAAAATGCAAAGATATAGTTGGGTATGTATGTCCAAACAAACATATGGAAAAATACACATTATCATCTAGAAACTATTAAATAAAAGATGAAAAGAACAATCCAACACATTGTACCAACTTGTCAGATGAGGTAGTATTCTGGAAGAATAGCCTAAGTCTAGACCTGGTCCATGACAAAATATTCACAAAAAAATAAAATATGAAAAATATAGGAAATGCTATGAGTTTTTCTTGAAGGTAAGTGGATTATCCTTTAATCTCAATTATGTGCATTTTTAAAAGCCAGGTTTCTGGTAAAATAAATTTGTGATAGTTACAAGTACACAAAACAAAGTTTCTGCTTAGCAAAATGAATGCATCTCAACTCTTTTTTAGCTGATTTCTTCCCACTCAACTTTAAACCTTTATTTATTTATTTTTTATTGGTTGTTCAAAACATTACAAAGCTCATCCTATATCATCTTTCATACATTTGACTCAATTGGGTTATGAACTCCCAATTTTCCCCAAATACGAGTTGCAGAATCACATCGGTTACACATTCACATTTTTACATAATGTCATATTAGTGACTGTTGTATTCTGCTACATTTCCTATCCCCTACTATCCCCTACTATACCCCCTCCCATCCCCTCCCATCTTCTTTCTCTACCTCATCTGCTGTTGTTCACTTCTCTCCCTTGCCCCACCTTTCCCCAATTTTCCCTACCCCATTGTTTGAAGATGCTATCCTACTTCCATTGCATGCTTTTAGCCCCTTTTTCAAATATAAGAAAGTTGTAATTTTGAGGATTGGTTTCTGTGTCCTCTATTCTGTACCATTGTTCCACCTGCCTATTTTGTTACCAGTACCACGCTGTTTTTGTTACTATTGCTTTTAGTACAGTTTGAACTCTGGTATCACTATACCTCCAGATTCATATTTTCTGTTTAGAGTTGCTTTTGCTATTCTGGGTCTTTTGTTTTTCCATCTTCTAAGATCTTCTTCTCTCTCTCTCTTTAGGGTTCTGTAGTTTTCAGTATATAAAACTTTCACGTCTTTTGTTAGGTTGATTCCCAAGTATCTTATTTTATTTGAGGATATTGTGAATGGAGTGGTTTTCCTCATTTCCATTTCAGAAGTTGTGTTGCTGACATACAGGAATGCCTTTCATTTATGCGTGTTAATTTTATATTCTGCCACTTTGCTGAATTCATTTATTAACTCTAGCCGTTTCATTGTAGACCCTTTGGGGTCTGTTAAATATATTTTGATGACATCTGCAAATAGCGATAATTTAAATACTTCTTTTCCTATTTTTATGCCTTTAATTTTTTTTGTCTGTCTAATTGTTCTGGCTAGTATTTCAAGAACTAAATTGAATAGAAGTGGTGATAGAGGGCATCCCTGTTTTGTTCCAGATTTTAGAGGGAATGCCTTCAGTTTTTCCACATTCAGGATGATGCTAGCCTGAGGTTTAGCATATATAGCTTTTACAATGTTGAGGTAAGTTCCTGTTATCCCTAGTTTTTCTAGTGTTTTGAACATAAAGTGATGCTGAACTTTGTCAAATGTTTTTTCTGCATCTATTGAGATGATCATATGGTTCTTGTCTTTATGTCTATTGATGTGGTGAATGGCATTTATTGATTTCCGTATATTGAACAAGCCTTGCATCCCACGGATGAATCTTACTTGATCATGGTGCACAATTTTTTTGATATGCTTTTGTATTCGATTCGCCAGGATTTTATTGACAAGTTTTGCATCGAAGTTCATTAGAGATATTGGTCTGTAGTTTTCTTTCTTTGAAGTGTCTTTGTCTGGTTTCGGGATCAGGGTGATTTATCCTCATAGAATAAATTTGGAAAAGCTCCTTCTTTTTGTTTTTCTTGAAATAGCTTGAAAAATATTGGTATTAATTCTTCTTTAAAGGTTTTGTAGAACTCCGCTGTATACCCATCCGGTCCATGGCTTCTTTTGGTTGGTAGTTTTTGATGGCTTCTTTCATTTCTTCCTTTGTTATTGGTCTGTTTAAATTGCGTGTGTCTTCCTGACTCAATCTGGGCAGATCTTATGACTTAAAAAATTCATCGATATCTTCACTATCTTCTATTTTATTGGAATATAGTGTTTCAAAATACTTTCTAATTATCTTCTGTATTTCTGTAGTGTCTGTTGTGATATTGCCTGTTTCATCCCGTATGTTAGTAATTTGAGTTCTCTCTCTTCTTCTCTTCATTAGCATGGCTGTGGGCCTGTCAATCTTATTTATTTTTTCAAAGAACCAACTTTTAGTTTTATCAAATTTTTTAATTTTTTTTTGTTTCAATTTTGTTGATTTCTGCTCTAAATTTAATTATTTCTTGTCTTCTACTACATTTGCTGTTGTTTTGCTCTTCCTTTTCTAGGTTTTTGAGGTGTAGTGTGAGTTCATTTATTTGTTGATTTTTTTCTTTTTTTGAGGAAAGAACTCCAAGAAATGAACTTCCCTCTTAAACTGCTTTCATTGTGTCCCATCGATTCTGGTATGTTGTGTCTGTATTGTCATTTGTCTCTAAGAATTTTTTTTATCTCCTCCATTATGTCTTCTGTAACCCATTGATCATTCAGTAGCATGTTGTTCATTTTCCATGTGATGTAGGATTTTTCCTTCCTTCTTTCATCATTGATTTCCAGTTTCATTCCATTATTATCAGATATAGTGCATGGTATAATCTTCATGCTTTTATATTTACTAAGAATTGCCCTATGGCATAATATATGGTCTATCTTTGAGTAGGATCCATGTGAAACTGAGAAGAACGTGTATCCACTTGATGATGGCTGATATATTCTATATATGTCGTTCAAGTCTAGGTTACAAATTGTGCTGTTGAGTTTGATAGTTTCTTTATTCAGTTCTTGTCTAGAGAATCTGTCTAATGCCGAGAGTGGTGTCTTGAAGTCACCCATAATTATTGTGTTGTAGTCTATTTGGCTATTGAACTTGAGGAGAGTTTGTTTTATGAACATTGCAGCTCCATTGCTTGGTGCATACAAATTCATAATTGTTATGTCTTGTTGGTGGATGGTTTCTTTTAACAGAATATAGTGTCCTTCTTTATCCCTTTTGATTAACTTAGGTTTGAAGTTGATTTTATTCCACATGAGTATGGCCACTCCTTCTTGCTTCTGAGGGCCATGTGAGTGGTATGATTTTTCCCAACCTTTTACCTTCACCCTGTGTATGTCTTTTCCTATCATATGAGTCTCCTTAAGGCAGCATATTGTTGGATTTATTTTTTTTGATCCAGGTTACTAGCCCATTCTCTTGATTGGTGAATATAATCCATTAACATTTAAGGTTACAATTGAAATATGATTTGTTCTTCCAATCATGTTTATTTATTTATTATGTTTTAGTTTGGCTAGTTTTTACTTTTTTGGTTATTTTCCTCCACCTTTACTGAGATACCTCCTGCTGTTAGTTTTCGGCACTATTTATCAATTCCTCTTCTTGTAGTATTTTGCTCAAAATGCTTTGCAGTGCTGGTTTTCTGGCTGCGAATTCTTTTAGCTTTTGTTTATTGTGAAAGACTTTAATTTCGTTTTCAAATCTGAACCTTAATTTTGCTGGATACAGTATTCTTGGTTGGAATCCATTATTTTTCAGCATTTGAAATACATTGTTCAAGGATCTTCTCGCTTTCAAAGTCTGTGATGAAAAATCAGTCATTAACCTAATTGGTTTTCCCCTGAATGTAATCTGCCTCCTTTCTCTTATAGTGTTTAATATTCTCTCCTTGTTCTGTATGTTGGCTATCTTCATAATTATATGTCTTGGAGTTTGTCTATTATGATTTTGAATGTTTGGGGTCCTGTAGGCTTCCAGGATTTGACAATCCGATCCATCTTTCATCTCTGGGATGTTTTCTAGAATTATTTTATTTAATATGTTCTCCATTCCTTTGGTTTGAATCTCTATGCCTTCTTCTATCCCAATGACTCTCATTTTTTATGACATCCAATATCTCTTGAATAGATTGCTAGTGGGATTTAAGCCTCTTTTCTGTGTTGATTATATTCTTTTCAAGTTGATAAACTTTGTCTTCATTATCTGATATTCTGACTTCTGCTTGATCTAGTCTATTTGTAATATTCTCGTTTGAGTTTTTAATTTGGTTAATACTTTCCTGCATTTCTAGTATTACTGTTTGATTTCTTTTAAGATCTCTATCTCCTGGTAAAGCTCATTGTTTGCCATTTGAGTTTGTTTGTTTAATTCATTTTCAAAATATACTTTTATTGCTTGGACTTGCTGCCTCATGTCTTCTCTAATATTCCTTTCCATCTGAGTTAGGAATGCCTTAAGTTCTTTCCCTATCCCTGTTTCTGATGCTTCTAGGTCCTCCTGTAGAATTAAGTTGTCATGCATTGTTTGTACTCCTTTCTTTCCCTTGTTTTTTCATGATGCTCATGTTACTTTCCAGCTCTATTTGATTGCTGTGTTTCTGTTTTATTCTATAGATTTGTTTCGGTGTTGTGTATCTCTGTTGTCTCTCCTTTGTGTTGGTAGACTATGCCTGCTAAAGTGGATTCCACTTGTAGGGAATTCCGAAGGCCGAGCTCCCGTGACGTCACCCCTCTGCTTTGGCGGGCCCAGGCTCCTTGCCGAAATGTTCGAATACGGGGATGGAACTGGACTGTCTCCAGTTGGTTTCAGCTCTAGGTCACTGGCGGGTGGGCAATCACTAGCCACCCAGTGGCGCAGTCGGTCTCCTGCGCGCCGGTGTTCTCCAGACGCCCAGTCACGCGGACAGCAGGTGGACTGTCACCTGCGCTTCTGTGTTCTCCAGCTTCCCAGTCACAAGAGCCTGGCCTCTAGTCCCCTGGTTTCTCCTGCTAGTCCTGGTTTCTCCTGCTAGACTAGATTTCCCCTGAGTGATGCTTCTCTGCAGTTCAATCTGTATTCTGGGCCTGTCATTTGTTGGGTGTGGAGGGTGTCTATTGGAACCCAGACACTCTATTGTTTTGAGGATCAGTCAGACCGGATCTCCGGTTGCACATTTGGCTCGTTTTTCAGACCCAATTACCAGATCTCAGTGCTAAAAATCTTTCTTATAGGTTTTGGTGCACCCCCATTTTGCTGTAAGTTCTTAACAAGATAGTTTTTTGTGGTTCTATCTCGTTATTCACCTGTGCAGTGGCGCGTTACACTGGGTGTGATGCACTCTATTCGTGGCCATCAGGCAATGATGAAATATTATGCTTTGTATGCAGCATTTACTGAAGTTAGTTTTCAGTATTAGGAAACAAATATGTATTTCAGGTGAATGAATAATCTGAATTTCTGAGAATAATCTTGTGAAAAGTTGATTATAAATCCACATACGTGAATATGAATGATTTTAGGGAGTGTATAATAAGACACATATATTTCATATTTTGAAAAATCTGGAGAGTGATATATATATATATATATATATATATATATATATATATATATATACACACAGAAACACACTCACAGACATTAAAAAGTAGCAATATATATGCCAATCGAAATTCAAAATGAAATATATATCCTTCACATATCCAAAAAAATACATTTTACTGAAAATGGATTTATGTATAATGTTGTTCAACTAGGAGGCTCACCCATAGGTTGAAATTTCTGTTCCAAAAGGGTTTAGGAGGAGTGATCTCTTCTCACAATTTGTATCTGCCAAGTCAGCCACCTCAGAAGAAAGTCTGTGTGATACCAGGTAGTATTCTATATGAGCATATAAAAATACATGTGCTGAATAGGTGACAGAGAAAGGGGAGAGGAATTCACATATTTGTTAACGTTAAAAACACATGGAGAAATATTTCAATAAACATTGACTATATTTATAACTCCAACCCCATATAATGCAAAAGGGAAGTCCAAGTATACACCATGCCTTCTCTGAACTGTTTGTATTTCCATTCTGTTAGGGTTACTATTCTACATCATATTAGGATTAGTAGTCAGAGTCTAGTAGGTTATGGATTAGTGTCAGAGATTCAGTATTTCGAATAGAAAATAGGAAAATAAACCCATTGTGTTTGCAAATATGTGTGATACAAAAATCTTCCCACTCTCATTCAGAACAATGCCTTGACATTACCTTGTCCCCTAATAAGACACAATTAGAGGAGAAGAGTTAGAAAATCTGTGAATACATATCTGGAATGGAATATTCTCGGTGTTCACAAGCTTGGAGGTGGTAGAGGAGTTTCCAAAAGTAAGGGACAGGGTAAACACTCCACAAACATGGAGCTCTGCAGGCCTAAAGACATATTGAGAAACTGCCTCTGAGTTTGGGCACTTAAAATGTATGTTGTGGTCCGAAGCTTTAGCTTCCTCTATAGTGAGAGCATCAAAACTGGTCTGCATCTATGTGACCTGGGGGACATGGTATCTTATTTTCCAATGAACATGAGGCAGCAGTGCTGAATTCTAACTTTGTAGGTAAACTGTGGCAACTGGAGTCTAAGGGTCAATCTGTGTGGACTGTGAAGCTAATTGATCATGCTCTACTTTTCTTAGTAGAGCACTGGGAGTTTGTTATTTGCTTCACAATACAAGGAGTTCAACTTGGTCAGAGTGCTGGAGGGAGTTCTGTCACATGTGGTGCCTCAGGGTCTGCAGGAGAATGCACCAGTCAGGCTTCTATTTCACATAGTTTGACCCCTTGACCATAGCATCCTGATTCTGAACATTGCCCTGAAACCTCTCCATATAACAAGATGCCTTTACATATAAGGGTCTGCTTGCTGCACCATGTCAGTTACAAGCCATTTGGAAGCCAATGGCAGATCTGCATGGCCCCAACACAGATGTTTTATCACACACCTGCCCACCACTGTTCTAGGCCCACTACTCAGCAGGCTCCAACTTACTGGCATCTCTGTTCTACACCATTTTTAAGAAACGCAGTCAATCAAGGCACTGTCTGGTATACTCATGATCAGCAACTGGACATCAAAAAGTTCTCCAGTGCCACCTGGTCATGAAAATTTCAAAAATTCCATGGTATTTCTCTAGCCATTTTTCAAGGATGAAGTTGGAGGCACTATGATTTTCAATTCACTCAGGAACCTTTAAATGTTGAGGAAGCTCATTTCAATGAAAGCTCTGGAGAACACTCACAGCAAGGCTTCCCAAAGGGTCGCCAAAAGGTCACATGAAGCCAGGCCCATTGAGGTCTGCAATGTGAGATCATGTGTGTTTTGCCTCTCAACTATGGCTGCCAAGTCTTTCAGAATAAAATCATGTGATATTCTGGCTGAGATTCCTCGTGCCTTGTGGAAAGCCTTTCTGGGCACAGATCTCAGTTTCAAAGGGCAACTGTCATTCATGGCCTCCTAAAATCCCAACACAACTCATGGCAATAATTCTCTGAGGTCAGTTCCAGAACTCAGTCTCTAAAGGGAATCACACCAGAGTTCAAGACCAGGTGGAGCCAGTCATCTTTTTCAACCGCCACACAAACTTCCAAAATTAAAACCCAAACACTCCCACAAGGCCCTCATCTTCTTCCATATAGATACTCATTATAAACTCTGGCTGGAGGTTTCCATGAGGGATGCAGAACAAGATAGTGTCCAAAGTTAGCTCCCTTGCCCCTCATTTGCCTAAAGTCGTGGTGGCCTGAACACCTTCCTGTGAACCTGGAGTGATCAAATAGTGTGCCGTTAATACTGCTCTGCTTCTCCAATTTGAGGACGACTGACTGTGGGGTTTAGATTCTTTATGTGAATTGGAAGCATGAGAAAATGCAAGCACCTTTGGGCTTGCCTCTCCTTGGCTTTAAAGAATGGATTTGACCCAAAGAATCCCTCTTCTCACTTGATGGAGGTCAGGAACCTTACAGAGGAAGGCAAGAGACTTCATCCGCAATGACTGCTCTTTTGATCATTTTGGTTTTGGATGTACACATGGGATCCATCAGGTGCTGAGAATCTAACCACAGCCTCACACAGGGCCAAGAGGCTGTTTCAGACAAATCCATTTCCAAAGCAATTAAGCAAAGAGCTACAGGTGATGTCCATTCATTTCCATTTGAAAACTTTTTTCTTCAGGCTTCACAAAGAATTGGCCTGTGGTAAATACCTTCCTGATATTCAGGGCAACAGAATAATAGGTAAGCAAAAAGCCCAAATCAGGGTTTCTCCACTGAGACTTTCCTGGTCACACTAGCTAGCCACTACATGGCCATATAACAGAGCTTTTAGGTGGTAAATATCTTGGACACAAAACCATGAAGCTATTCTGCAGAGTGTCCAGAATTCAGAAAGAAAACAGAAACTTATGAAGATATCATGTGTTGCCCTTTGATAACAAAAGCCACAGTCCATTTATAAATTGGGCAAGATGAATGCTGGGAAGCTTTCTACTAGACAGGACACATCCTTTGATGCATTCTTATTTCTAATGTCTACAACCACGGACACAGTGGGATACACAGACATAGAAGCACTCGCATTGCAAAACGACTAACTAGAAACAGTCCACGCCAATCCAAACAAACAGTCTTTCCTACCTATTCTCAGAACATGAGACAAGACCATGAACATACACCCACACCCACAAAGGCACCACCTTTGCTCCAAGTAGTTCTGTGATTACCCAGAGTGTCCTCTGAATGGTGGGCCATACTATATTGCCCCAAAATGGCCTGTCGTGTCTCAAATCTGGTCTCCTTGGCCAATTCTGTGAAGTTGTCATTAGCCATGGGTGAGCCACTACCTGCTTTCTCAGGAAAGGCCCCTCTTCAGAGCTTTTCTGGCATTTGAACATCCTCACATCTGTAGGCACTAAGAAAGACTGACTCTGTCCTTGGTAAATTGAAGCAAGTGAGACCACTGGGCCTGGGACTGCGACTGGCTCTGGGTGCCATTCTTCCTGGATCCCAAGTTCAGAGAGTTCCATCACAAAGGAAGTGAGGTGAGGTCACTTCCTTCAGAAACTGAATGAGGTCACTGCTTTGGCAACAACTTTGTCCAAATAGTTACTTCTAAGGGCCCATGAGATGGAGGCTGTTCCTACTTTCTGTAACACTTTCAAAAGTTAGAATGGTATATCAACCATAGGCACCTGGGAACACCTCTTCACACAGGCCTGGTTTGGTCTATCTTCTCTACATTAAGTTGATAGAGGCTGATACAGACACATCCCTTCATCCTCACCAGGTTGTTTGCCATGGAAGATGACTTTTGCTCTCTCGGGAACTTCACAGCTGCCTACATCTTCTCCAGGGATTATTTCTACATGGACCTTTGATGTTCTCAGCAGGTGGAAGATTCCCTACATTCCGGTATTTAAAGAGAAACTCTGTCCCTCCTCTTCTGTAAAGTTAGATTGAGGTAACAGTGTATATTTAGGGTTAATAACATGTTCGATTTGGGTTAGGAATCTCTCTGCCGGATGAATAATGGTATTGGGAACCTGTGATATTTACAAGAATATATAGGTGAAATATAAGTATGAAAACAGAAATGTAGGTAAGATATGAAGCCAGAAGGGCATTGGGCCCTTGAGTGGGATACTTAGGTTTGAATTATGTTCTGCACATGTGTCTCAGATGAATTGATATAAAATGGCATAGGACCTTTTACCTTGAATGATTGATTGTTGAAGAGAACATCGAGTTAAAAAGTGATAGTCAGTAGGATTAGTAAGATAGTCAGTAGGTTTATAAAGAAGAGTGAGTATAGGATTTGGACCAAAAGTTCTTTAGCAATAGAGTTTCGGGTAGAGAGTGAATGTAAATGTCAGCATATGTGAAGTATGAGTCACAATGATGAACTAGGGAAAATATGTAGGAAAGCAGATATCAATAGAGATATTAGGAAATCAGGCAAAGTGTAAAGTGAGTGATAGAATTAGACATTTCCAACAGGCTTGAGGTTGAATATATAATCTTAGGAAGAAACAAATATGTAGTCATCAATAGGATTGACATTTGAGAGCATTAGGTAACCAGGACATGGTTGTTTTTGGTAATCCATGCTCACTTTCCATTTAGGCTTTGATACAATCATGAGTTTGACCTTTGCTTTTTGTGTCCAGAATATTACTGTGATAAAATGTATATATAGATAAGGTGACATCAGTATTTCTTCCACCATTTCTGGGAGCAATATTTTGAAGAGGTACAAATTAGTAATGGGGGGACAAATAGGTGTACACTGTGTTTATGAATATAGAGATAATGCATTAATAGACCATACAGTGAATAAATAACATAACTGGTTCCAACTTTAAATAATGGATTGAATTGAAATGTGAAAATATACAGGAAATTTTATATTGATATGCATACATTCATTCCAACCAGTTTTACATCTAATGGTAATATTAATGTTATAGTTTATCATGAAGAGTGTGTGAGTTTAGCTTCAAAATTGATTATGGAAATCGAAAATAATGTGTTTGGAAAGAAGTCTCATGAAAAGACCAGTCAAGTAACATGGAAGAATTCATGTGTTCTGAAGCAGGAAGTGAAACAAATTCTTATTAATTTGCTAACTTGTGGATGAAATATATGTCCTATGATGTGCAAAAACTGAAGAAATACTAATGTACCAGTGTTGAATTAAAATAAAGGTCAAAATAGACATTAAGTCCCATAGGAATCTACTTGCATTGATGTTAAACTGGATCTGTTACTGTAAAAATATTAGGATTTGTAAGCACCATTGATTGAAGTTAGTTCTCATACTGGGAAACAAATATGTATTTCAGGTAGATGAATATTTCTGAGAATAATCTTGTGAAAAGTTGATTATAAATCCACATACATGAACATGAATGAATTGATGGAGTGTATATAAGAGACATATATTTCATATTTTATAAAATCTGGAGAGTGTGTGTGTGTATATATATATATATATATATATATATATATATATATATATATATATACAGAAAAACACAAAAATACATTAAAAAGTATCAATATATATGCCAAACGTAATTTATCAGTAATATATATCATCCACAGATGAAAATATATTTATTTTACTGAACATGGATTTATGTATAAATTGTTCTACTGGGAAGCTCACCCATAGTTTTAATTTTCAGTTCCACCAGCGTTTACGAGATCTCTTCTCACAACTTGTTTCTGCCCAGTCAGCCAACTCAAAAAAATGTACGTGTGAGACCACGTAGGATTCTATATTTGCATATAAAAATACATGTGCTGAGTAGGCTACATAGAAAGGAAGACAGGAATTTACATATGTGTTAACATTAAAAACACATGGAGGACTATTTCAATTAAAAATTGAGTAGATTTAGAATACCTTCCCTCTATCATGCAAAAAGGAAGTCCAACAATACACCATGCCTGCTGTAAACTGCTTGTATTTTCATTCTGTTTGGGTATTTTTCTCCATCATATTAGGATTAGTAGTCAGAGTCTAGTAGGGTATGAGATAGTGTCAAGAATTCAGTATTTCAAATGGAAAATTGTAAAATGAATCAATGTGTATGCAAATGTGTGCTACACAAAAATTTTCCCACTCTCATTCAGAACAATGCCTTGACATTACCTTCACCCCAAGTAAGACACATTTAGAGGAGAAGAGTTAGACAATCTTTGAATGCATATCTGAAATGAAAAATGTTCAGGAGTTCACAACCTTGGAGTTGGTAGAGGAGTTTCCAAAAGTAAGGGAAAGTGTAAAATCTCCACAAACATGGAGATTTACCAGCCTAAAGACTTCTGGAGAAACTGCCTCTAGGTTGGGCACTTGAAATATATGTTGTTGTCAGGAGCTTTAGCTTCCTTTCTAGTGAGACAATCAAAGCTTGGTCTGCACATCTGTGACCTGGAGGACATGGTTTATAATTCTCCAATGAACATGAAGCAGCAGTGTTGATTTCTCTCTTTGTAGGTAAACTATGGCCACTGGGTCTAAGTGTCTCCCCATGTAGACTGCTAAGCCATTAGGTCATCCTCCACTTTTCAAAACGTTTCTTGATACTGCACTCGGAGTTTGGTATTTGCTTCATGAAATACAAGGAGTTCAACTGGGACAAAGGGCTGGAGGAAGTTCTTTCACGTGTGGTGGGTCAGGGTCTGCAGGAGAATGCACCAACAGGGCTTGTATACCACATAGGTTGCTCCCTTGACCATAGAAACCTGATTTTGAACATTGCCCTGAAACCTCTCTATATAACCAGATGTCTTTACATACAGGATCTGCTGGCTGCACCATGTCAGTCTCAAGCCATTTGGAAGCCAATGGCAGATCCACATGACCCCACCAAAGATGTTTTATCACACACTTGCTCACCCCCGCTCTGGGCCCATTACTCAACAGGCTTCAAATGACTGGCATCTCTTTTCTACACCATTTTCATGAAAACCAGTCAATCAACACACTGTCTGGTACACTCATGATCAGCAACTGGACATCCAAATGTTCTCCAGTGCCACCTGGTCAAGGAAATTTCAAAAATTTCATGGTATTTATCTAGCCAATTTTCAAGGATGAAGTTGGAGACACTGTGGGTTTCAATTCATTCAGAAATTATTTAATGGTGAGGAAGCTCATTTCAATGAAAGCTCTGGAGAACTGTCACAGTCAAGGCTTCCCAAAGAGTGGCCAAAAGGTCACATGAAGCAAGGCCCATTGAGGTCTACAATTGAGGTCCATGTGTGTTTTGACTATCAAATATGTCTGACAAGTTTTTCAGAATAAAATTGTGTGATATCCTCCTGAGATTCCCAGTGCTCTGTGGAAAGCGACACTGGGCCTAGATCTCAGTTTCCAAGGGTGACTCTCATGCGTGGCCTCCTAAATCCCAACACAATTCATGGCAATATTTCTCTGAGGTAAGTTCCAGAACTCAGTCTCTAAGGGGAATGACACCATAGTTCAAGCCCATTTGGATCCAGTCATCTCTTCCAACCGCCACACGAATGACCACAATTAAAACCAAAACACTCCCACATGGCCCTCATCTTGTTAAATATAGACACTCATCATAAACTCTGGCTGGAGGTTTCCATGCGGGACGCATCCCAAGACAGTGTCCAAAATATTCTCCCTTGCCCCTCATTTGCCTAAAGTCAGGGTGGCCTGGACACCCTTCCTGTGAACCAGAAGTGATCAAATAGGCCTGCCGTTAATACTGCTCTGCTTCTCCAATTTGAGCACTATTGACTCTCAGGTATAGATTTTTTTATGTGATTTGGAGTCACGAGAAAACACAAGCACCTCTGCAGGACTTTGAAAAACTCATTTGACCAAAAGGATCCCTGTCTCACTTGATAGAGGTCAGGTACCTAACAGAGGAAGGCAAGAGACTCATCCACAATTACTGAATTTTTGCCATTATGGTTTTGATTGCACACATGGTATCTATCTTTAGATCCATCATGTGCTGAAAATTTAAGCCACAACCTCATACAGGGCTAGGAGGCTGATTCAAACACATCCATTTCCAAAGCAAAGAACCACAAGTTATTCCCATTTATTTCCATTTTAAAACTGTTTTATTCAGGCTTCACAAAGGGGTGGCCTGAGGCAAAGACCTTCCTGACATTCAGGGCAACAGAACAATAGGTAAGCAAATGAACCAAAATATGGGTTCTTCACTGAGCGTTTACTGGTCACAATGATGTCTGAGTTTTCTAAGATGTTCCCATTTCCTATAGCTATCAAGTACATGGCCATGTCACAGAGCTTGGGGGTGGTATGTATCTTGGACACAAAACTATGAGGCTATTCTGGAGAGTGGCCAGAATTCAGGAAGAAAACAGGAACTTAGGAAGTTAGTAGGTGTTGCCCATCCATAAGGAAAGCCACAGTCCATTCATCAACTAGGCCTGATGAATGCTGGAAAGTTTTCCACTAGACAGGACACATACATTGATACATTCTCTTTTCGAATGTCTACAACCATGGACAGAGTGGGATACACAGACATAGAAGCACTCGCCTAGTCAAACGACTTTCTAGAAACAGTCCACTCCAATCAAAACAACAGCCTTTCCTACCTATTCTCAGAACATGAGACAAAACCACAAACTCACACCCACACCCACAAAGGCACCTCCTTAACTCAAGTAGGTCTGTGACTATCCGGAGTGTCCTCTGAATAGTGGGCCATACTATGTTCCCCTAAAATGGCCTGTACTGTCTCAGATCTGGTCTCCTTGGCAAACTCTGTGAAGTTGTCAACAGCCAGCGGTGAACCACTACCTGCTTTCTCAGTAAAGGCCCCTCTTCAGAGCTCTTCAGGCATTTGGCAATCCTCATATCAGTAGGTACCAAGGAAGACTGACTCTGTCCTTGGTAAATCCAAACAAGTGAGACCACTGGGATTGGGACTTGGACTGGCACTCGGTGCCTGGCTTCCTGGATCCCAAATTCAGAGATTTCCATCACCAGGAAAGTGAGGTGAGGTCACTTCCTTCAGGAACTGAATGAGGTCACTGCCTTGGCAACCACTTTGTCCTACCAGATTCATCCAAGGTTCCCATGAGATGGAGGCTGCCACTACTTCCTGTGACACTTTCACAAGTTAGAATGGTATATCAACCATAGGCACCTGGGAACAGCTCTCCACACAGGCATGGTTTGATCAATCTTCTCTACATTAAGAAAGGAGAGGCTGATTCAGACACATCCCTTAATACTGACCAGGTTGTTTGTCATGGAAGATGACTTTTGCTCTATTAGGTCCTTCATAGCTGCCTGCAACTTCTCCAGGGTATCATTTCTGCTTGTACCTTTGATGTTCTCAGCAGGTGGAAGAGCCCCTACATTACTGTATTGTAAGACAAACTCTCTCCCGGCTCTTCTGTACAGTTAGTTTGAGGGTACAGTGTATGGTTAGAGTAATAACAGGTTTGATTTAGGTTAGAAATCATACTGAGGAATGAACAATGGTATTGGGAACTCGCGATATTTACGAGAATATATAGGTGAAATATAAGTATGAAAACAGAAATCTAGATAAGGTTTGAATCCAAGAAGGGCATTGGGCTGTTGATTGGGATACTTAGCTTTGAATTATATTCTGCACAGATGTCTCAGATAAATTGATATACAATGGCATAGGACCTTGTACCTTGGATGATTGATTGTCAAAGAGAATTTCCAGTCAAAAAGGGATAGTCGGTAGGATTAGGAAGATAGTTGGTAGGTATAGAAAAAAGAGTGAGTATAGGATTTCGAACAAAAGTTCTGTAGCAATAGGGTTTCGGATAGAGAGTGAATGTAAATTTCAGCACATGTAAAGAGTCAGTCACAATGATGAACTCAGGAAAATATGTATGAAAGCAGATATCAATGGAGACATTAGGAAATCAGGAAAAGCATAAAGTGAGGGTTAGTATTAGTCATTTTCAACAGGGTTGAGGTTGAATATATAATCTTAGAAAGCAACAAATATGTAGTCACCAATAGGATTGATTTGCGAGCATTAAGCAACCTGGAAATGGATGTTTTTAGAAATCCATGCTCACTTTCCATTTAGGATTTGGTGAAAGGTTAATAAGATAGGTACTTGTCACTTCCTGTTTTTCTGTATGCTTAACAAAACACTGTTGAAACCTTGAGGACTATTTGCTAATTTTTTCCCCAGAATGTGCTGTCCCTGACTGCCAAACAGAGAATGTACACCCTCACCTGTTTGCACGCAAACCGCCCACTCGCCCTGACCCATCAATAAGCTTCCCTCCCTGCCCTCTTCAAGGAAAGTATATAAGCTCTGCTTAAGCTGTTCTCATTGCTCTCTGCTCTATTCAAGTGAGCACTGAGCCCCAGATTGCTAGACTCCCAATAAACCCAGGATAACTTTTGATGTGGAGGGGACCCCAGTAAACTTTGAAGTGGATACAGGGGCAGTATACTTAGTCCTTAAGGCCCCACTGGGCCCTCTATCAAATAAAAGCTCTCTAGTTCAAAGTGCTAACACCAGTAAATATGGGAATTAGACAACTAAGAAAACCATGGACATGAGGAAAGGAAAAATCCATCACTCCTTCCTAATAATCCCAGAATGCCTGGCCCCATTGATGGGCAGAGATCTGCTCACCAAGCTCCGGGCCAAAATGACTTTTAACCATGAAGGCCCCAAAATGATATTTCTAAATCCTTTAGTATAAACTCCTATATTCACGGCTTTAAATATGTCAGTAGAAGATGAACAGCAACTCTTCACACCCCCCAAGACTGATCAAACAGGCAAGCTACCCCAGAAACGGATAACAGATTACCCAGATGCCTGGAAAAAAACTGCTGGGTTAGGACTAGCCATGAAACAACCTCCAAAAACAGTGGAGTTCAAAACCTCAGCCTCCCCAATCAATGTCAAAAAATATCCTCTGAGCAAAAAAGCTAAAGATGGGATAAGGCCCCATATTCAGAAATATCTGGCCTTAGGGTCCTAAGGCCTTGTCAATCATCCTAAAACACTCCCCCGCTACCAGTATAAAAAGCCAGGAGCCGGGGACTATCCCCCATTAAAGACATAGGAGAGACCTACAACAGAGTGTAGGACATTCACCCCAGTGTACCTAATCCGTACAATCTGCTTATCACTCTGAACCCTGAGAGGAAATGGTATACTGTTCTGGACTTAAAAGATGCTTTCTTTTGCTTGCCTCTGCATAAATATAGTCAGTTGCTGTTTGCTTGCTAGTGGGTAGACCCAGAAACTGGAACGTGTGGTCAACTAACTTGGACTAGACTCCCCAAAATGGTTGAAAAACTCCCCCACTCTCTTTGATGAAGCCCTCCAAAGAGATCTCAACAGCTTCAGAACTACGCACCCCGAAGTCACCCAGCTTCAATACGTGGATGACCTGCTACTGGCACCCAACACCAAGGATATCTGTGATTCTGGGACCCAAGCAGTATTATGTGAGCTTCCTCAACTCGGGTATAGAGCTTCTTCCTAAAAGGCCCAAATTTGCCAGCAAGAAGTAATCTTCCTGGGCTATTCCTTTAGGGGCAGTAAACGATGGCTCACTGAGCCCAGAAATCAAACGGTTGTGCAGAAACCACCCCCATCTAACAGCAGACAACACAGAGAGTTTCTTGGGACTGCTGGGTTTTGCAGGTTAAGGATTCCTGTGTTTGGGTCCTTAACTTCTCATTTACACCCGCTGTTAAAGGAGATGCCCAATTCTAATGGACCCCTGAGATCCAGCAAGCTTTTGATAATATCTAAGGACACTGACACTGTACTCCTCAACTTCACTGAGCAAAGCCTGAAATTTCAGAAAGCCCTACACTACGTTAAAAATGTACATCAGTTCACTCACCTTGGTTCAAAGAAATTGCAGGCATTCCTGAAGGATCAAGAACAGAGTTTTCCACTAACCGACTCACAGTGAAAGGAAATAACTGAACAGGTAAAAAAAAGCCTGTCGGGTCTGTCAATAGGTTAATGCTTACCCTTCCAACTTTCCTGCAGGAAAGCACCTACGAGGAACCAGACCAGGACAATTCTGGGAAGTGGACTTTACTGAAATTAAGCAAGCATGGTATGGACTTAACTATCTCCTACTCTTTGTAGATATATTTCAGGATGGATTGAAGCCTCTCCCCCCCCCCCAAAAAAAAGGCGCAAATGGTGGTCAAGAAGATCCTGAAAGATATTTTTCCAAGGTACGGCCTGCCTAAGGTAATAGGGTCTGATAATTGACCAGCGTTCATGGCCCAGGTAACTCAGGGGTTAGCCAGGACCCTGGGGATTAATTGGAAGTTACATTGTGCTTATAGACCCCAGAGTTCAGGACAGGTAAAAAAATTAAATAGAACCATTAAAGAGACCTAAACGGAATTAAGCTTAAAGAGTAGCATAAAAGATTGGACTATGCTCCTGCCTTATGCACTATTTCATGCAAGAAATACTCCCTCTGTTTCTTTGTGTAACCTCACCCCCTATGAAATTCTCTATGGGGCCCCATCTCCAGTAAGGGACCTAACCCTAACTCAAAGATCTAACAATCCCTTCCACACCACCTTGCTTGACAGACTTAAAGTTCTGGAAGGAACTCAGCAATACCTGTGGAAACAGCTGGCCACTGCCTACCAACCTGCTGAAGAGGGTACTCCACATCTATATCAAGTAAGAGACTTTGTCTACATAAGACAACATCAGGTGTCATCCCTGGAACCCGGCTGGACAGGACCATACCAGGTGCTACTTATAACACCTACAGTGCTAAAGTTAGACGGAATCACTTCCTGGTTCCTAATTCTCATCTCAAGCCTGTGCCCTGTCCAGAATCTGGCTGAAAAATGAAAAAGACTGGTAACATTTTCAAATTGTAGATTCGCCATGTGAATAAGACTATAGACTCTCCAATTGGTCACCAGTAGTCCTAACCCTCATCAACCCGTTCAGCAGCGATGGCTGATCACAAATCCTACTAGACAAGAAGTATGGTCTATCGCACATACAGCCCACTTAGGGACCTGGTGGCCATCTCTCCACCAAGAAATTTGTCAGCTGGCTATACGTCTTTCCTATTGGGAAATCCCTGATGAAGAGGATCCCCAAAAATTCCATTAAATACTTTCCACACAATAGATAATGGAAACAAACATTATGGATGTAGGGACACGCGAGCCAGATGCAGGTTGGCTAGCCTAGATTACTATGTTTGCCTGGCGGACTACCAAAGCCAAAAACAGCCACGACTGTGTGGGGGAAAAGCCAACTTCTTCTGTAAATAATGGGGATGTGAGGATACAGGGGCTACCTGGTGGAAGCAAAACTCCTCATCAAATTCAGTACACAGCATTGGCCATATTACCAGTTAGATAACAAAAACCGATGGCCACCAGAAGGGTCTCTAGATCCTCAAATTTTGCGTGACCTTTTCAACTTCGACAAGTGCTCAAAAGTGTGGAAGGAAATTCCCCTACGTGTAGGCCTTTTCCCTCCTATGCTCAAATCCTGAACTATGCTTCTCCAATAGATACTCACCCGCAGCCTTCTGCCCCAGACTCTCTGCTGTCACTCCCACATCAGCAACCTGATTTCTCAGCTCCAGTTACTAGATCAAAAACCCAAATTTCCGTTGGTTCTCAGACCATTGCCCCTTGCTGAGCTTGCAGGTACTGAGGTACCCTTCCACCCACTCACTCCTCTCTCCTCCTGTCAGTGCCCACACCAGGTCCCACCAGGTCCTCTTACCAGCTAACCCAAAGCTCAAACCAGCTAAGGAGTGCCCTCAGACGCCTATCAAAGATGTAATTAAAATGGCCTTTAAAGTTGCTTTGTCATCACTGAAAACAGGTTACTAAGAATTTAAAGTCCCTCACAGGCTTTTTGGGATACTCACTCCCGTCTTCCCCCCTGCTCTACCTGTTCTACTGCTCAAGTTTTGTTGCCAGGAAAATCCCAAACCCCTTTCCCATAATTCTTTTATATCTCTTTTTCCTCATCCTCAGATCCACGGAGCTGCTCTCATCCCCTGCCTTCCCTGTCTTCCCCTCTGTATCAGGCCCACAGAAAAGTCTTAAATGACCTTCTCCAGAAGTCTTCACCATGGCTGACTTTAAGCCTTTCAGCAACACAGTTCCTATAAAAGAGTTCAATGTAGATAAACTTCCTCTATTCGTGTTGCTCTGTTCTACTTGGCCACTGGCTGGAAAAATCAGCACTCCTAAGCTAGACACCCCCTTAGTAGTTTTTAACAAAATATATGAAGAAGGCCTCTGCCCTAGAGCTGGGGCTTCATAGAGATGGCTACATTTCTAAGATATAGAAGTTACCAACTGGGCTCCATGGTAACAGCTGGCAGGGAGGAAAAGAAAAAAAATGAAGAAAAAAGCTCTCCCCCTCCCAGGTGTCCTTAAGAAGTTAACTTTCCCAGAACAGAGGAAAAAAAAAAAAGAAACAAAAACTGCTTTTTGTGAACTTCTGCAGACTGTGAACTTCTGAGCCCCTTCCCTTACATGCTGGGTACAAAATTCTGAAACAACCTAAACTTTGGGTTCAGGGATTAATTGATTACAACAGAAGCAATGCCCTCTAAATCCGGATGCAACCAAATAAGACTGTTTCCCTGTCTTCTGTGCTATCTTAGGTACCTTGCCTTGTCCATCTCTACAGCAGTACAATTCTATACACTTAAACATTGTTTATGTTTTCATAAAATGGTCAACAGATGTGATTAATTATGTAATGGTGCAAATGTTTTCCAGAGTGCTCTATCATGACGCAGGTACATTTAAATATCAAATAGGGGGGCAACAACCCGGTTCTGCCAGGAACCTGTATCCCTCACTTTAGTCATCCTATTATGAATAGGAGTTGCTGCAGGGGTGGGCACAGGAACAACTGCCCTGGTCCATGGGACACAACAAATGACCCAATTAGAAGCAGTAATAGACCAAAACTTAAAGATATTAAAAACCTCCTTCACAGCTTTACACGAATCTTTAACCTCTCTCTCTGAAGTTATTTTACAGAACATGAGAGAAGGGGCCTTCATGAGAGAAGGGGCCTTCATCCTGCATTGAGGGAAGAATGTTGTTTTTATGCCGACCATACTGGAGTTGTAAAAGAATCTATGATTAAATTAAGAAGATGCCTTGAAGAGCATCAACAAGAGAGAGAGGCCCAAAAAAGGTGGTTTGAGTCTTGGTTCACAAAGCCCCCTCATTAACTACATTTTCATCAGCCCTGGCCGGTCCATTAATAATCCTCATATTATTGGTAATTGTAGGACCCTGTTTGATCAACCGTGTAGTTTCCTTTCTCCATGCTCAAATTGGACAAGTTAAACTTATGGTAATCAGAAAACAATATACCACACTAGTAAACATAAAATGTGACACCCCCAATGATCATTTTTATGATTAAAAGTAACCAAAAAAGAAGTGGGGAATGAAAGGTTAATAAAATAGGTACTTGTCACTTCCAGTTTTTCGGTATGCTTAACAAAACACTGTTGATGTCTTGAGAACTGTTTGCTAATCTAGTTCCCTGAAAGTGCTGTACCCAACTGCAAAACTGCAGAATGTACTTCCTCACCCATTTGGACGCAAACCGCCCACTCGCCCTGACCCATCAATAAACTTTCCTATCTGCCCTCTCCAAGGAAAGTATATAAGCTCTGCTTAAGCTGTTCTCAGGACTCTGTGCTCTATTCAAGGGAGCTCTGACCCCAGCATGCTGGACCCCCGTAAATCCTTGGCTGTTGCATGAGACAGTCTCTGGTAGTCTCTTCCTCCGACACTCGCCTGACCTTTACATTGGTAAAATAATAAGTGTCATCTTTGCTTTTTGTGTCCAGAATATTACTGTGATAAAATGTATATGTAGATAAGGTGACGTGAGTATTTCTTCCACCATTTCTGGGAGCAATATTTTGAAGATGTATAAATTAGTATTGGGGGTACAAATAGGTATATCCTGTGACTCTGAATATAGAGATAATGCATGAATAGACCATAATGTGAATAAATAATACAATGGGTTCCAAATTTAAATAATGGATTCCATTGATATCTGAAAATATACAGGAAATCTTATATTGATATACATACATTAATTTCAACCACTAATACATCTAATGGTAATATTAGGATTATGGTTTATCATGAAGAGTGTGTGAGTTTTGCTTCAAAAGTGATCATGGAAATTAAAAATAATGTGTTTGGAAAGAAGTCTCATGAAAAGCCCAGTCAAGAAACCTAGAGGAATTTATGTGTTCTGAAGCAGGAAGTGATGAAAGTGAAACAACTGCCTATAAGTTTGCTAACTTGTGGATGGAATATATATATATCCTATCATGTGCATAAATTGAAGAAATAGTATTGTACCAGTGCTGAATAAAAATGACCTTCAAAATACACATCATGTCCCACTGGAATCTACTTGCATTGATGTTAAACTGGGTCAGTTACTGTAAAAATAATAGTATTTGTATGCAAAATAAACTGAAGTTAGTTTTAAGTACTGGAAACAAATATGTATTTCAGGTGGATGAATATTTCTGTGAAAAATCTTGTGAAAAGTTGATTATAAATCCATATACATGAACATGAATGAATTTAGAGAGTGTATATAAGACACATATATTTCTGGAGAGTATATATACATATATATATATATATATATATATATATATATATATATATATATATATACACACACACACACACACACACATACACACACACACAAAATACACACACACACACAGACATTAAATTAACAATATATATGCCAATCGAAATTTATCATGATATATATATCATCCACAGATGCAAAAATATTTCTTTAATTGAACGTGGATTTATGTATAATGTTGTTCAACTAGGAAGCTCACCTATAGGTTGAATTTTCAGTTCCAACAGCGTTTAAGAGGAGTGACCACTTCTCACAAATTGTATTTGCCAAATCAGCCACCTCACAAAAATGTACATGTGATACCAGGTATGATTCTATATGTGCATTTAAAATTACATGTGCTAAATAGGATACAGAGAAAGGGAGACAGGAATTCACATATTTGTTAACCTTAAAAACACATGGAGAACTATTTAAATTAAATATTGACTAGATTTATAACACCTACCATTAATCATGCAAAATACAAGTATAACTATACACTATGATTTCTCCTAACTGCTTGTATTCCTATTCTGTTTGTGTTATTTTTCTCCATCATATTAGGAGTAGTAGTCAGAGTCTAGTAGGGTATGGGTTCATGTCAGAGATTCAGTATTTTGAATGGAAAATTGTAAAATGAATGCAATGTGTATGTAAATATGTGCTACAAAAAAATGTTCACACTCTCATCCAGAACATTGCCTTGACATTGCCTTTGTTCCGAGTAAGACACAATTAGAGGAGAAAAGTTAGAAAATCTGTGAATATATATCAGGAATGAAAAATGCTCAGGAGTTCACAACCTCCGAGGTGGTAAAGGAGTTTTCAAAAGTAAGGGACAGGGTAAACATTTCTCAAACATGGAGCTCTGCTGGTGTAAAGACTTCTTGAGAAACTTCCTCTGAGGTTGGGCACTTAAAAATATATGTTGTTGTTAGGAGCTTTAGCTTCCTTTGTTGGGAGACCATCAAATCTGGGTGTGCAACAATGTGACCTGGAGGATATTGTTTCTAATTTTCCAATGAACATGAGGCAGCCATGCTGAATACTCTCTTTGTAGTTTAACTATGGTCACTGGGTTGTAAGTGTCTCCACGTGTGGACTGTGAAGCCATTTGGTCATTCTCCAATTTTCGTGGTGTTTCTCACAGGTGCACTGGGAGTTTGGTATTTGCTTCATGAAATACAAGGAGCTAAACTGGGACACAGTGCTGGAGAGAGTTCTGTCCCGTGTGGAGGGTCACGGTCTGCATGAGAATGCACCAACCAGGATTCAATTCCACATAAGTTGCCCCCATTTCCATAGCAACCTGATTCTGAACATTGCCCTGAAACCTCTCTATATAAAAAACACCTTTGCATAGAAGGGTCTGCTGGCTGTACCATGTCAGTCACAAGCCTTTGGGAAGCCAATGGCAGATCCACATGTCACCACCACACATGTTTTATCACACACCTTCACACCACTGCTCTAGGCCCACTAATGAGCAGGATCCAACTTACTGGCATCACTGTTCTACACAAATTTCATGAAACCCAGTAAATCAAGGCACTGTCTGGTACACTCATCATCAGCAACAGGACATCCAAAAGTTCTCCAGTGCCACCTGGTCATGGGAATTTCAAAAATTTCATGGTATTTATCAAGCCATTTGTCAAGGATGAAGTTGGAGGCTCTGGGGGTTTCAATTCATTCAGGAACCATTAAATGTTGAGGAAGCTCATTTCAATGAAAGCTCTAGAGAACACTCACAGGCAAGGCTTCCCAAAGAGTAGCCAAAAGGTCACATGAAGCCAGGCCCATTGAGGTCTACAATGTGAGGTCCATGCGTGTTTTGACTCAACTGTGGCTGCAAAGTCTTTCAGAATAAAATCATGTGATATCCTGGCTGAGATTCCCAGTGCTCTGTGGAAAGCCACTCTGGGCTAGATCTCAGGTTCCAAGGGCAACTCTCATGCATGGCCTAGTAAAATTCAAACACAATTGATGACAATGCTTCTCTGAGGTCAGTTCCAGAACTCAGACTCTAAGGGGAATCACACCAGAGTTAAAGCCCAGGTAAACCCAGGCATCTCTTCCAACTGCCACACAACTTACCACAATTCAAAACAAAATTCTCCCACATGGCCCTTATCTTCTTCCATGTAGACCCTCATCATAACCTCTGGATGGAGTTTTCCATGAGGGACACAGACCAAGACAATGTCCAAAATAACCTACCTTTCCCCCGATTTGCCTAAAATCAGTGTGGCCTGGAAACCCTGACTGTGAACGAGGAGTGATCAAATAGGTCTGCCATTAATACTGCTTGGCTTCTCCAATTTGAGGCCTACTGACTGTGGGGTTTAGATTCTTTATGTGAATTGGAGTAATGAGAACACCCAAGCACGTATGGGCTAGCCTCTGCAGGGCTTTGAATAACTCACTTGACCCAAAGGATCCCTACTCTCACTTGATAGATGTCAGGAACCTTTGAAAGGAAGGCGAGAGTCTTCATCCACAATGACAGCTCTTTTGGCTATTTTGGTTCTGTATGCATCCATGGGATCTTTCTTTAGATCCATCAGGTGCTGAGAATCTAAGCCACAGCCTCACACAGGGCCAAGAGGCTGATTCAGACACACCCCTTTCCAAAGCAATTAAGCAAAGAGCCCTAGGTGATGCCCATTCATTTCCATTTGAAAACTGTTTTCTTCAGGCTTCACAAATTGGTGGCCCGAGGCAAAGAACTTCGTGACATTCATAGCAACAGAATAATAGGTAAGCAAAAGGAGTGCATATCCCACTTGAATCAAAGTGTGAAATATGATATATCAAGAACTATGTAATGTTTTGAACAACCTACAATAAAAATTAATTAAAAAAAAAAGGCCCAAAGCAGGGTTTCTCCACTGAGATTTAGTGGTCACACATATTTCTGATTTTTCTGAGATGCTCACAATTCACTTGAGCTATCCAGTACATGGCCATGTCACAGAGCTTGGAGGTGGTACATACCTTAGAGACAAAACCATGAGACTATTCTGGAGAGGGGCCAGAATTCTGGAAGAAAACTGTAACTTAGGAAGATTGCAGGTGTTACCCATTGATAAGGCAATCTGAACTCCATTCATAAATTGGGCAGGATGAATTTTGGGAAGCTTTCTACTAGACAGGACACATCCATTGATGCATTCTTTTTTTCTAATGAGTACAACCACGGACACAGTGAGGTAAACAGACATAGAAACACTCGCCTTGTCAAATGACTTACAATAAACAGTTCATTCCACAGCACATAAAGCGCCTTGCCTACCTATTCTCAGAAAATGAGACAAAACCACAAACCAACACCCACAAAGGCAGCTCCTTCCCCCAAGAAGGTCTGTTACTATCCGGAGTGTCCTCTGACTGGTGGGCCATATTATTTTCCCCCTAAATGGCCTGAAATGTCTCAGATCTGGTCTCCTTGGCCAACTCTGTGAAGGTGTCAGGACCCAGAGGTGAGCCACTACCTGCTTTCTCAGGAAAGGCCCCTCTTCAGAGCTTTACTGGCATTTTGCAATCCTCACATCAATAGGTACCAAGAAAGACTTACTCTGTCCTTGGTAAATCCAAACAAGTGAGACCACTGGGACTGGGACTGGGACTGACTCCGGGTGCCTGGCTTCATGAATCTCAAGTTCTGAGATTTCCTTCACTAAGGAAGTGATGTGAGGTCACTTCCTTCAGGAACTGAATGAGGTCACTGCCTTGGCAATCACTTTGTCCAACCAGTGGCTTCCAAGTCTCACATGAAAAGGAGGCTGTCCCTAATTCCTGTGACACTTTCACAAGTTAGAATCTTATATCAACCATAGGCACCCGGGAACAGCTACCCACACAGGCCTGGTTTGGTCCATCTTCTCTACATTAAGAATAGAGAGGCTGATTCAGACAGAAACCTTCATCCTGACCAGGTTGTTTGCCATTGAACATGACTTTTGCTCTCTCAGGTCCTTCATAGCTGCGTATATATTCTCCAGTGATCATTTCAGCATGGAACTTTGAGGGTCTCAGTAGGTGGAAGACCCCCTACATTTCTTTACTGTAAGACCAACTCTGTCCCTTCCCTCTGTAAATTTAGATTGAGGGAACAGTGTATGGTTAGGGTTAACAACATGTTTTATTTGTGTTAGGAATCATTCTGCTGGATGAATAATGGTATTGGGAACCTGAAATATTTATAAGAATATGTATTTGAAATATAAGTATGAAAAGAGAAATCTAGGTAAGATTTGAAGCCAGGAAGGGCATTGGGCCCTTGATTATGATATTTAGTTTTGAATTACATTCTGCAATGTGGTCGCAGGTAAATCTACATACAATGGAATAAAACCTAGTACCTCAGATGCCTGAATGTCGAAGAGAACATCCAGTCAAAAAGGGATAGTCAGTAGGATTAGGAAAATAGTAGGTTTAGGTTGAAGAGTGAGTCTTTGAGTTGGAAATATAGTTCTTTAGCAATAGGGTTTCGTTTAGAGACTGAATGAAAATATCAGCACATATGAAGAGTCAGTCACAATGATGAACTGGGGAAAATATGTAGGAAAGCAGATATAAAATAGAGACATTAGGAAATCAGGCAAAGTATAAAGTGAGTAACAGGATTAGACATTTTCAACAGGGTTGAGGTTGAATATATGATATTAGAAGAAACAAATATGTAGTCACCAATAGGATTTAAATTTGAGAGCATTAGGCGACCTGGACATGGATGGTTTTAGTAATATATATTCACGTTCAATTTAGGTTTTGGTACAATCATAAGTGTTACCTTTACATTTGTGTCCAGAATATTACTGTGATAAAAATGTATATGTAGATCAGGTGATATGAGTATTTCTTCCACCATTATGGGGAGCAATATTTTTACAACCTATAAATTAGTATTGGGGAAAAAAATAGGTGTACCCTGTTTTGATGAATATAGAGATGATGAATGAATAGACCAAACTGTGAATAAATAATATAACTGGACCCAACATTAGAAATTGGAATTGGAATAAATTGATATCTGAAAATATACAGGAAATCTTATATTGATATTGGCATACATACATTAATTACAACCAGTTGTACATCTAATGGTAATATTAGTGTTACGGTTGATCATGAAGAGTGTGTGAGTTTTGCTTCAAAATTGATTATGCAAATCGGAAATAATGTGTTTGCAAAGAAGTCTCATGAAAGACCAGTCAAGAAACATGGAGGAATACATGTGTTCTGAAGCAGGAAGTGATTGAAAGTGAATCAAAAGTTTTAAATTTTGAAATTTTGGATGAAACATTTATCCTTTGATGTGCATAAACTGAAAAAATAGTACTGTACCTGTGTTGAATAAAAATGAATGTCAAAATACACATCATGTCCCATAGGAATCTACTTGCATTGATATTAACCTGGGTAAGTTACTGCAGAAATATTAGGATTTGTATGCACCTTTCATTGAAGTTAGTTTTCAGTACTAGTAAACAAATATGTGTTTCAGGGGGATGAATATTTCTGAGAATAATCTTGTAAAAATTTGATTATAAATCCACATACATGAATATGAATGTATTTAGGGAGTGTATAATAAGACACATATATTTTATATTTTAAAAAATCTGGAGATTGTATATATATATATATATATATATATATATATATATATATATATATATATATATATACACACACACAAACACAAAACACACACAGACATTAAAGAGTAGCAGTATATATGCCAATCGAAATTCATGGTGAAATATATATCGTCCACTGATCCAAAAATATTAATTTTACTGAACATGGATTTATGAATAATGTTGTTCAACTAGGAAGATCACCCATAAGTTGAATTTTAAGATCCAACAGCATTTACGAGGAGTTATCTCTTCTCATAATTTTTATCTGCCACGTCAGCCTCCAAACAAGTATGTACATGTGATACCAGCTAGGATTCTATATGTGCATATAAAAATACATTTGCTGAATAGGCTACAGAGAAAGGGAGATAGAAATTCACATATTTGTTAACTTTAAAAACACATGGATAACTATTTCAATTAAAAATTATCTAGATTTATAACACCTACCCTACATAATGCAAAAGGCAAGTCCAACTATACACCATGCCTTCTCTGTACTGCTTGTATTTCTATTCTGTTTGGGTTATTTTTCTCCATCATATTAGGATTAGTAGTCAGAGTCTAGTAGGGTATGGGTTAGTGTCAGGGATTCAGTATTTTTAATGGGAAATTGGAAAATGAATCCAATGTGTATGCAAATATGTGCTACACAAAAATCTTCCCACTCTCATCCACAACAATGCCTTGACATTACCTTCACCCCAGGTAAGACACAATTAGAGGAGAAGAGTTAGAAAATCTGTGAATGCAAATCTGGAATGGAATATGCTCAGGAGTTCACAACCTTGGAGGTGGTAGAGCAGTTTCCAAAAGTAAGGGACATGGTAAACACTCCACAAACATTGAGCTCTGCTGGCCTAAAGACTTCTTGAGAAACTGCCTCTGAAGCTGGGCACTTGAAATATATGTTGTATTAAGGAGTTTTAGCTTCTTTTGTAGTGAGACCATCAAAGCTGGGTCTGCATCTATATGACCTGGAGAACATGGATTCTTATTTTCAAATGAACCTGAGGCAGCAGTGCTGAATTCTCTCTTTGTAGGTAAAGTGTGGCCACTGGAGGCTAAGTTTCATCCCGTGTGGACTGTGAAGCCATTTGGTCCTCCTCAAATTTTTGTGGTGGTTCTTGCTGCTGCACTGGGGCTTTTGGTTCTTGCTGCTGCACTGGGCTTTTTGAACAACAAGTTCAACTGGGACACAGTGCTAGATGGAGTTCTGTCACGTGTGGTGGGTTAGGGTCTGCAGGAGAATGAAACAACCAGGCTTCTTTCTCACATAGCTTGCACCCTTGACCATATCAACCTGATTCTGATCATTACCTTGAAAGCTCTCCAAATAAAAAGATGCCTTTACAAATAAGGGTCTGCTGGCTGCACCATGTCAGTCACAAGCCATTTGGAAGCAAATGGGCTAATCACATGGACCCACCACAGATGTTTTATCACACACGTGGCTACCACTGCTCTAGGCCCACTACTCAGCAGGCTCCAACTTACTACCATCTCTGTTCTACATTATTTTTATAAATTCCAGTCAATCAAGGCACTCTCTGGTACACTCATGATCAGCAGCAGGACATCCAAAGATACTCCAGTGCCACCTGGTCATGGGAATTTCAAAAATTTCAAAGTATTTATCTAGCCATTTTTCAAGGATGTAGTTGGGAGGCACTGTGGCTTTCAAGAACCATTAAATGTTGAGGAAGCTCATTTCAGTGAAACTCTGGAGAACTTTCATAGGCAACGCTTCCCATAGAGTGGCCAAAAGGTTACATGAAGCCAGGCCTATTGAGGTCTACAATGTGAGTTCCATGTGTGTTTTGACTCTCAAGTATGGCTGCCAAGTCTTTAAGAATAAAATCATGGGATAATTTGGCTGAGATTCACAGTGCTCTGTGGAAAGCCACCCTGGACCTTGATCTAAGTTTATAAGGGCGACTCTCATGCATGGCTTCCTAAAATCCCAACTCGATTCATGGCAATACTTCTCTGAGGTCACTTCCAGAACTCAGTCTCTAAGGGGATTCACACCAGAGTTCAAACCCAGGTGGACCCAGTCATCTCTTCCAACTGCCACACAAATGACCACAATTAAAACCAAAATAGTCCCACATGGCTCTCATCTTCTTCCATATAGACACTCATCATAACCTCTAGCTGGAGGTTTCTATGAGGAGCGCAGGACAAGACAGTGTCCAAAATACACACTCTTGCTCGTCATTTCCATAAAGTCAGAGTGGCCTGGACACCCCTTCTGTGAACCAGAAGTGATCAAAAAGGCCTACCATTAATACTGCTCAGCTTCTCCAATTTGAGGCCTACTGACTGTGGGGTTTAGATTCTTTATGTGCATTGGGGTCATGAGAAAACCCAAGCACCTATTGGCTAGCCTCCGCAGGGCTTTGAAGAAGTCATTTGACCCAAAGGATTCCTATTCTCACTTGATAGAGGTCAGGAACCTTACAGAGGAAGGCAAGAGATTTTATCCACAATGACTGCTCTTTTGGCCATTTTGGTTTTGGATGCACACATGGCATCTTTCTTTAGATCCATCAGGTGCTGAGAATGCAAGCCACAGCCTCACACACAGCCAACAGACTGGCTCAGACACATCCCTTTCAAAAGCAATTACTCAAAGAGAGACAAGTGATGCTCATTCATTTCCATTAGAAAACTGTTTTATTCAGGTTTCACAAAGTGGTGCCTTAGGCAAAGACCTTCCTGACATTCAGTGCTACAGAACAATAGGTAAGCAAAGGCCCAAAGCAGGGATTCTCCACTGAGACACTCATGATCACACAGATATCTGAGTTTCCTGAGATTCTCGCCATTCCCTTCAGATATCCAGTACACGGCCATGTCACAGAGCTTTGAGGTGCTACATATCTTGGTCACAAAACCATGAGTCTATTCTGGAGAGTGGCCAGAATTCAAGAAGAAAACAGAAACTTAGGAAGACAGCAGGTCTTGCCCATCAATAAGGCAAGCCTCCGTCCTTTCATAAATTGGGCAGGATGAATGTGGGGAAGCTTTCTCCTAGACAGGACACATCCATTGATGCATTTTCTTTTGTAATGTCTACAACCATGGACACAGTTGGATACACAGACATAGAAACACTTGCTTTGTCAAATGACTTACTAGAAACAGTCCATTCTAAACCAAAGAAACCGCCTTTCCTACCTATTCTCAGAGCATGAGACAAAACCACATACACACACTCATTCCCACAAAGGCACCTTTTTCCCCCAAGAGGGTCTGTGACTATCAAGAGTGTCCTCTGCCTTGTGGGCCATACTATGTTCCCCCGAAATGGCTTCTCTATTCTCAAATCTGGACTCCTTGGCCCACTCTGTGAAGTTGTCAGGAGCCAGCGGTGAGCCAATACCTGCTTTCTCAGGAAAGACCCCAATTCAGATCTTTCCTGGCATTTGGCCATCCTCACAACTGTAGATACCAAGAAAGATTGACTCTCTCCTTGGTAAATCCAAAAAGTGAGACTTCTGTGACTGTTATTGGGCCTGACTCTGGCTGCCTGTTTTCAGGGATCCCAAGTTCAGAGAGTTCCATCACCAAGAAAGTGAGGTAGGTCACTTCCTTCATGAAGTGAATGAGCTCACAGCCTTGGCAACCACTTTGTCCTAACAGTTGCTTCCAAGGGTCCCATGAGATGGAGGCTGCCCCTACTTCCTGTGACACTTTCACAAGTTAGAATGGTATATCAACCATTGGTACCGGGGAAAAGATCTCCACACAGGCCTGGTTTGGTCCATTTGCTCTATATTAAAAAGAGAGAGGCTTATTCAGACACATCCCTTCATAGTGACCAGGTTGTTTGCCATGGAAGCTAACTTTTGCTCTCTCAGGTCCTTCATAGCAGTCTACATCTTCTTTGGGGATCATTTCTGCATGGATCTTTGATATTCTCAGCAGGTGGAAGATCCCCAATATTCCTCTTTTTTAAGACCAACTCTGTCCCTGCACTGCTCTAAAGTTAGATTGAGGGAACAGTGTATGGTTAGGGTTAATAATATGTTCAATTTTGGTTAGCAATCATTCTGCTGGATGAATAATGGTATTGGAAACCTGTGATATTTACAAGAATATATAGGTAAAATATAACAGAAATCTAGGGAAGATTTGAAGCCAAGTAGGGCATTGGGCCCTTGAGTGGGATACTTAGCTTTGAATTATATTCTGCACAGATGTCTCAGATAAGTCAATATACAATGAAATTGGATCTTGTACCTCGGATGATTGAATAACAAACAGAACATCTAGTCATAAAGGAATAGTCCGTAGGATTACCAAGGTAGTCAGCAGGTTTATAAAGAAGAGTGAGTATAGGATTTGGACCAAAAGTTCTTTACAAATAGGGTTTCGGGTAGAGAGTGAATGTAAATGTCAGCACATGTGAAGAGTCAGTCACAATGATGAACAGGGGAAAATATGTAGGAAAGCAGACATAAATAGAGACATTAGGAAATCAGCAAAAGTATAAAGTGTGTAATTGGTTTAGACATTTTCAACAGGGTTGAGTTTGAATATATAATCTTAGGAAGAAACAAATATGTTGTCACAAATAGGATTGAATTCGAGAGCATTAGGTAACCAGGACTTGGATGTTTTTTTGTAATCCATGTTCACTTTCCATTTAGGCTTTTTTAAAATCATAAGTGTGACCATTGCATTTTGTGTCCAGAATATTATTGTGATAAAATGTATGTGTAGATCAGGTGACATGAATATTTCTTCCACCGTTTCTGGAGCAATGTTTTGTAGACGTATAATTTAGTATTTGGGGTACAAATAGGTGTACCCTGTGTCTATGAATATGCAGATTATATATGAATAGACCATACTGTGTATAAATAATATAACTGGTTCCACTTTAAATAATGGATTGAATTGATATCTGAAAATATAAAAGAAATCTCATATTGATATGCAATCATTCATTCCAACCACTTATACATCTAATGGTAATATTAGGGTTATATTTTATCCTGAAAAGTGTGTGAGTTTTGCTTCAAACGTGATTATGGAAATCAAAAATAATGTGTTTGGAAAGAAGTATCATGAAAAGAATAGTCAAGAAACCTGGAGGAATTCATGTGTTCTGAAGCAGGAAGTGATTGAATGTGAAACACATGCATATAAATTTGCGAACTTTTGAATGAAATATATACAGTATGATGTGCATAAGCTGCAGAAATAGTAATGTAGCAGTGTTGAATAAAAATGAACATCAAAATACACATCATGTCCCCTAGGAATCTACTTGCATTGATATTAATCTGGGTCAGTTACTGTAGACATATTAGGATTTTTATGCACCATTTACTGAAGTTAGTTTTCAGTACTAGGAAACAAATATGTATTTCAGGTGGATGAATATTCTGAGAATAATCTTGTGGAAACTTGATTTTAAATCCATATAAATCGCAAAACATTATAAACAAAAAACACACACAGACATTAAAATGTAGCATAGTATATGCCAATTGAAATTCATCTTGAAATATATATCATCCACTGATCCAAAACTATTTGTTTAATGAACTTGGATTCATGAATAATGTTGTTCAACTAAGAAGCTCCCCCATAGTTTGAATTTTCTGTTCCAACAGTGTTTAGGAGGAGTGATCTCCTAAATGTGTATGCAAATATGTGCTACACAAAAATATTTCCACTCTCATCCAGAACAATGACTTGATATTACCTTCGCCCCAAGAAAGACACAATTGGAATAGAAGAGTTAGAAATTCTGTGAATACATATCTGGAATTAAAATGCTCGGGAGTTCACAACATTGGAGTTTGCAGAAGAGTTTCCAAAAGTAAGGGAGAGGCTTGATAGACCCAACCTGATTTTTTATTAAAATTGGGAACCATCTTGCCACAAAGCCGTGAAAAGATAATTTTGGCTTTACTCTAAATTACTGCAAATTCTGAACCTGCTTGGAACGCCTGCCCGTGCCTTGAACTCATCCACACCTGGCTCTCTGACCAGATAACAGTACTTTCTGAAACTTTAGTGACACCTCATAAATATTGGCCTTCCCTGGCCAGACAACAACCCTCTCTGAGGCTCTAATGGTCCTCATTATTTCTGATATTGGGGCCAGCAAAAAAAAAAATGTAAACTACCATTAGTGTGATGCTTTCAAAGTTTTGTTATCTGTAACCACCCGTTTGTGTAACTTTCTGGGCTATATAGCTGGGCTGTAGGAAAGGTGGGGTTGCTGTCTTGTTCCCGCCATTTTGGGAAGGAGAGGCAGCCCAGCCTGTTGAAATAATAAGCTTGCCTTAATTTGATTTTAATTGGAGTCAGTGGTCTTTTCTTGCATCCTAGTCCAAAATTTTGGAGTTCCCCAGTGAGATGACCCTGCCCGAGCAGATCATAAAACCAGACTGCTGAAAATTCTGAAGCTGGCCTTCCCTCCAGGGCACTGGGCTGGAGAACCACTCTAGGAGGTGCACAACTTGAGATGTTCCAAGGCCTTGGAGTGAGCCGTCAGTCTGGGGAGCACTGCAGTGAACCACCACACTAAAACTATTATCAAGCCCCTGGTGGAAGAGGCCTCCATAGGTAAGTGGCGCCTTTATAACATCTGATATCTGGTTAAGGGAGATCTCTTCTGATGACAGAGAGGTGGCCTGGGGAGGCTCACATACACTCCTGTCCAGGACAGTAATGAGAATCATGCTGTCCTCTGTTCTGTTCTGTAGGGAATTCCTCTGGAAGGGTAGAGAGGTGCCGATGGGCACACACACGCTCCTACCCTGGAGCTTTAGCAAGATGTTGCATTGCTCCTCTGTTTTTCTGTTTCGGCACCAGGATTCTGTTTTTCTGTGTTTTGTTCTGTGGTCTATATGTTTTTTGTTGTTTTTTTTGTGCGTTTTTTGTTTGATTTCTGTGGTAAAATTTTAAGGATATTGGACGTGAAAAAGGGTAACAAAGCAAGTAAGCCTGACACCCTTTCGACTGTGTTTTAAGGAACTGTGATGAACTTTACCCACCTTTGTTAAGCAGGAAGAAAGAAGCCCCTAGCTGGCTGCCTGGAGCACACCCACTGCACAGGGCAATGCCTGCTGGGGAACGAAGAACTGAGTATACCCCAGGTTAACAAGTGAAACTCTTTAAAATCCCTTGTCCCTCCAGATCATGAGAGTCACAACCTTTTGGCAGAGTCCCCTTGTTTTTCCTTTGTTAGCAAAGCAATAAACCTCCATTTTCTTTTTCTCAAAACCCTGTCCTCATTATTAAATTAGCATTAATTTGCTTCAGGGTCAGAAACCGAACTTTAAGTTACAAATTTTGATACCGGGCCCCGTCCCAGAACTTTTTGAGAGCTGACGACTGAAATGTTAGGAGATGGTGCATGCTTGGAGTGGACCCAAAACAGAAGAGCTAATCCTGTAAGTAAAAGGAGGGACTGAGGGACCCCAGCAACTGCCAAAGCCCTGTTGCTTCAGGGAATTCCCTCCTTCCTTCCCTGCACTGTAAGAATTATGACACCTCTGTCTTCTTTTAAAAGAGAAAAATAAAAAGGGGACACTAAATGCAGTAAAGTCACCATGGAGACCCTTGATTTTACATTTCAGGTAGCTTCTCTGTGAAAACATCTGGTCCCCTTGTGGGGACATCTGTGGTGCCACTGGTGCAGGAGATTTTTCTCTTATCTGCTCTGTTTTAAAGGCTTCTGTCTGTCAGCCATATTCTGGAGTTCCTTTCTGTCTGTCTTGTGCCTTTGTTTTTGGCACTTTAAGACATGTGCAATAATGTGTTTATATTATAAATTGTTTCTTGAGAATGATCTTAGCTGAATGTGTGTCTAAATGATGATGTTTTATTGTAAAAATCTGGTATCTGAATGCGTTTTTTGAAGCATTGCACAATATTGCAGTTAAAAGTCGGGTTTAGGTAATTGTTTAGTTTTTGATTTCAGATAATTCATGCCAGAGAACTTAAATACTTAGGATGGAAAACTAAAGAACTCTACTTCCAAGTTGGCAGGAAACTTCCCAATCATGCAGTCTTTTTTTCTCCAATTCTGAATTGGGTAGCCTGGGAAAATGTCACTGTGTTTACCAGTGCATTAATTTGGACAAGGATAGTAAATCATAGTATGATATCTGTTGACAAAACAAGATGTAAAGATATAAAATTTTGTGAATTGTATCTTAAACTTGTAGCATAATTTTCAACATCCTAACCAGAAAATTATGGTTAAAATGCCTTAGGCCTGAGGTGTCTGCTCAGAATAGCAGTTTTTTCCTGCTCCTTCCAGACCTCAGCCAGGACTTCTGTTGAAATGCAAATGAAAGTCTCCTGTAAGCTCAGTAGGAGACTGATCTGAGGCCTAAGGGAAAAAAATGGTAAATTGTATGGTATTTACTAATTACCGGCCAGTCATTTTTTCAAGGACTCATAATTTTTTCTTAGATTCTTTTTTTTTTTTGAGTTTATGATTTTGATCCTACAGACCTAGGTTAATGTTTTTCTGATCAGTTTTATCTTTGACCAACTGTGGAGTTTTAAAAACATTGCAATGGTGATTTCACCTGTGAAAAGCTACAAGGCCTTCACTATTATTAGGTGTGCACACTTTTGTTATGTGTTTTATGTCTCTCTCTCTCTCTCTCTCTCTCTCTCTCTATATATATATATATATATATATATATATATATATATAAATATATATATATATATATATATATATATATATACACATATGTCCGTATATCATTCAAATGATACACAAATTAACATATATAAGGAGCACTCATATAAAAAAGCGCTCATAAAAACAAATTTTAAAAAGTGGACCACAGATCTTTAATTCACGTGGTTTAAATGTTTCAATTTAGATTGGATAAACAGATAAATATAAATGTCTTCAAATTTATGCCTATAAGTTTTTCTAGGTGTTCAAAAATCTAATAAAATATTATTGTCTACCAAAGGTCTATATGACTTTGTTCTAGGACTTTTCCTTCAACCAAAAAATGGTTTACACTGTTCAATACATTTGTCTAATATTTTGATTAAAAAGTAAAGTAAATTTCATTTGGATTTACTCATTCATGAGTGTTTTTGTTTGATATCTGATTGATATACTAAGGTCTATCAATTTTTAGTACAAAATCTGTATAAAATGTTTACAATCTTATACAGACTTTCTACTAAAGTCTGTGTAAGATTGTAAAAATTAGTCATGTGTTAAAGAGACAAAAATTTCTTAAAACATAAGATTACTCATAACATTGTGTTTATTAAGTCTTATTTTTTCCAGAGCAAGCTACCATAAAAATTAAACAACTGTTTAAAACAGAACTGTTATTTTAGAGCACTGTACTGCCATTTCTTTAAAAGATAAACTTGGTTAATGTAGAAACATCAATGTAACTGTGATGCTATTAATGTGCTCATATCTTCCAGTTATACAACTCGATAAGGTAGAAATATTAAAAGAGCATTATATCAAGCTGGTGTTCTGAAGTTGTATGGTAAATAAAATATATATTGGGGATTTATTTACCTGTTATCCATAAGATATGTAAAGTTTTATGTTACACTTTACATTGTGCAACAATTTAAATGTATTTTTAAATTAATGAGAGCCTAATCTATTTGAATGTTAAAAACATTCAGCCATTCTTTAATTCATGTTTCAAAAGTGATATTATATGGTGTTAGCTAATGTTCATGTGACCTCAAACAATTTATGTAAACTTTGTAAAAGGATATTAAAAAACGAAGATCAGCTTTAGAACTAAAACACTTATGATTTATAAAGAGCCCTGTCTTACCTGAGATAAGGCTCTGTGTCCCATCTTACTACATGTGAGAATGACTACGAAAGCAGTAGGTCAGATTTTATTTCATTTAAAGTTATGTTCAAAAGTTTTGTTTTTTTCTTTTTTTTTTTTCTCTCAAGTTTACTAGGATCTCAAACAGGGAATATAAAGTAAAACTCACCCAAAAAATTCAGGGTAGCATTACATTAACTAAGTATTTTTACTCTTGTTAAAAAATTTTGTTTTTTAATTTGCTTATAAGTGACCTAAAGATTCCCTGTTGGTGTTTTAACTATGGCTGGAATCTTTCAGAATAAAATCTTGTGATATCCTGGCTTAGATTCCCAGTGCTCTGTGTAAAGTGACCCTGGGCCAAGATCTCAGATTCCAATGGTGAATCTCATGTGTGGCCTCCTGAAATCCCAACACAATTCATGGCAATACTTCTCTGAGGTCAGTTACACAACTCAGTCTCTAAGGGGAATCACAACAGAGTTCAAGCCCAGGTGGACCCAGGCATCTCTTCAAATTGCCACACAAATGATGACAATTAAAACCAAAACACTCTCACATGGCCCTCTTCATCTTTTTATATAGACACTAATCATAACCTCTAGCTGGAGGTTTCCATGAGGGGCACAGCCCAAGACAGTGTCAAAAATAATCTCCCTTGTCCCTCATTTGCCTAAAGTCAGGGTGGCCTGGACAACGTTAGTGTGAACCAGAAGTGATCAAATAGGCCTGCCGTCAATACTACTCCACTTCTCAAATTTGAGGCCTACTGACTGTGGGTTATAGATTTTTAGTGTGAATTGGAGTTATAAGAAAACCCAAGCACCTATTGTCTCCCCTCTGCAGCCCTTTGAAGAACTTATTTGACACAAATGATCCCTATTCTCACTTGATGGAGGTCAGGAATCTTACAGAGGAAGTCGAGAGGCTTCATCCACAATGACTGATCTTTTTTCCATTTAGGTTTTGGATGCCCACATGGGATCTTTCTTTAGATTCATCAGGTGCTGAAAATCTAAACCACAGGCTCACACAGGGCCAAGAGGCTGATTCAGATACATCCATTTCCAAAGCAATGAAGCAAAGAGCCACAGGTGATGCCCATTCATTTCCATTTGAAAACTGTTTTCTTCAGGCTTCACAAAGGGGTGGCCTGAGGCAAAGACCTTTCTGACATTCAGAGCAACAGAACAATAGGTAATCAAAAGGCCCCAAGCAGGGTTTCTCCACGGAGACTTTCCTTGTTACTCTAATATGTGAGTTTTCTGAGTTGCTCGCCATTCCCTTCAGCTATCCAGTACATGGCCATGTCACAGAGCTTGGAGGTGGTACATATCTTGTACAAAAATACATGATACTAATCTTGAGAGTGGCCAGAATTCATGAAAAAATGGAAAATTAGGTAGATAGCAGGTGTTGCCCATGGATAAGGCAAGCCTCAGTCCATTCATTAATTGGAAAGGATGCATGCTGGGAAGCTTTCTACTAGACAGGACACACCCAATGAGCTATTTTTTTCTAATATCCACAAAGAAAAACACAGTGGGATACATGGACATAGAAACAGTCTCCTTGTCAAATGACTTACTGGAAACAGTCCACTCCAATCCAAACAAACCTCCTTTTTTACCTATTCTCAGAACATGGAAAAAAACCACAAACACAAACCAACACCCACAAATGCAACTCCTTCCCCCAAGTAGGTCTGTCACTATCTGGAGTGTCCTCTGACTGGTAGGCCATACGATGTTCCCCACAAATGGCCTTTCTGTCTCAGATCTGGTCTCCTTGGTCAACTCTGTGAAGTTGTCAGGAGGCAGTGGTGAGCCAATTCCTGTCCTCTCAGGAAAGACCCCTCTTCAGAGCTTTCTTAGTATTTGGCAACCCTTACATCAGTAGGTACCAAGAAAGACTGACTCTGTCCTTAGTAAATCCAAACAAGTGAGCCCACTGCGACTGGGACTTGGACTGGCTCTGGTGCCTGGCTTCCTGGATCACAAAATTCAGAGAGTTCCATCGCCAAGGAAATGAGGTGAGGTCACTACCTTCAGGAAATAAATGAGGTCCCTGTCTTGGCCACTACTTTGTCCTAACAGTTGCATCCTAGTGTCTCCTGACATGGAGGCTGCCCTACTTCCTGTGATACTTTCACATGTTAGAATGGTATAGAAACCATAGTCACCTGGGAACAGCTCTCCACACAGGCCTGCTTTGGTCCATCTTCCCTGCATTAAGAATAGAGAGGCTGACTCAGACACATCCTTTCATCCTGACCATGTTGTTTGCCATGGAATATGACTTTTGTTCTCTCAGGTCTTTCATAGCTGCCTACATCTTCTCCAGGGATTATTTCTGCATGGATTTTGAGGTACTCAGCAGGTGGAAGATCTCCTAACTTCCTGTATTGTAATATCAACTTTATCCCTGCTCTTCTGTAAAGTGAGATTGAGGGAACATTGTATGGTTAGGGTTAATAGCATGTTCCATTTGGCTTAGGAATCATTCTGCTGGATGAATAATGGTATTGGGAACCAGCAATATTTATAAGAATATAGAGGTAAAATATAAGTATGAAAACAGAAATCTAGGTAATATTTGAAGCCCAGAAGGATTTGGGCTCTTGATTGGGATCCTTAGCTTGAGTAATGTTTTGCACCGAGGTCGATGCAAATCGATATACAATGGCATAAGACCCTGTACCTCAGATGATTGAATGTAGAAGAGAACATCCAGTGAAAAAGGGATAGTGTGTAGGATTAGAAAGATAGTCAGTAGGTTTAGGAGGAAGAGTGAGTCTAGGATTTGGACCAAAAGTTCTTTAGCAATAGGTTTCGGTTAGAGAGTGAATATAAATGGCACCATATGTGAAAAGTTGGGCACAATCATGAACTGGGAAAAATATGTAGGAAGGCAGACATCAATAGAGGCATTAGGAAATCAGGCAAAGTATAACGTGAGTGATAAGATTTGACATTTTCAACAGGGTTGAGGTTGAATACATAATCTTAAAAAGAAACAAAAATGTAGTCACCAATTGGATTGACATTTGAGAGCATTAGGCAAACTGGACATGGATGTTTTTAGTAATCCATGTTCACATTCCATTGAGGCTTTATTGCAATCATAATGGTGACCTTTGCATTTTGTGTCCAGAATATTACTGTGATAATATGTATATGTAGATCAGGTGACATGAGTATTTCTTCCACCTTTTCTGGAAGCAATATTTTGAAAACATATAAATTAGTACTGGGGATACTAAGAGGTTTACCCTGTGTTGATGAATATAGAGATGATGCATTAATAGACCATACTGTGAAAAAATTATGTGACTGGTTCCAAATTTACATAATGGATTGTTTTAATATCTGAAAATATAGACGAAATCATATATTGATATATGTACATTCATTCCAACAAGTTATATATCTAATGGTATTATTAGGGTTACCGTTTATCATGAATAGTGTGTGAGTTTTGCTTCAAAAATGATAATGGAATCGAAAATAATGTGTTTAGAAAGAAGTCTAGTGAAAAGACCAGTCAAGAAACATAGAGGAATATATGTGTTCCAAAGGAGGAAGTGATTGAAAGTAAACCAAATATTTATAAATTTGTGAACTTGTGAATGAAAGGATATATTTTATGATGTCCATAAACTGAATAAATAATAACGCACCAAGTTTGAATAAAAATGAACTTTAAAAAACACATCATATCCAATTGGAATGTATTTGCATTGATGTTAAACTTGGTCAGTTAGTCTAGAAATATTAGGATTTGTAAGAACCCTTCCCTGAATTTAGTTTTCAGTACTAGGAAACAAATATGTATTTCAGTGGATGTATATTTCTGAGAATAAACTTGTTAAAAGTTGATTATAAATCCACATATATGAATATGAATGAATTCAGGTGGTGTATAAGAAGACATATATTTCATATTTTGGAAAATCTGGAGACTATATATATATATATATATATATATATATATATATATATAGAGAGAGAGAGAGAGAGAGAGAGACAAACACACACACATTATAATGTCGCAATATATATGTCAATCGAAATTCATCATGAAAAATAACTCATCCGCATATCCCAAAATATTCATTTTACTGAACATGGATGTATGTATAATGTTGTTCATCTAGGAAGCTCACCCATGGGTTGAATTTTCTGTACCAACAGCGTTTAGGAGGAGTGATCTCTTCTCACAAATAGTATCTGCCAAGTCAGCCACCTTACAAGAATGTACGTGTGAAACCAGGTAGGATTCTATTTGTGCATATAAAAATACATGTGCTTAATAGGCTACAGAGAAAGGGAGACAGGAATTCATATATTTCTTAACTTTAAAAACACATGGAATAGTGTGTAGTGTCCCTCTTTATCCCTTTTGATTAACTTTGGCTTAAAAAAAAGAATTTTATTGAGAATTTTTGTATATATCTTTGTCAGGAATATTGCTCTGAAGATTTCTTTCCTTGATGTGTCTTTGTCTGATTTTGGTATGTGAGTGATAATAGCCTCATGGAATGAGTTTGGAGGAGTTCCATCCTTTTCTATTTTATGGAATAATTTGAGGAGTATTGTGATGAATGCTTCTTTGAAGGTCTTGTAGAACATGGCTGAGAATCTGTCTGTTCCTGGGCTTTGCTTGATTGGTAGGCTGTTGACAGCAACTTCTATTTCATTGCTTGAAATTGATTTGTTTAAATTGTTCACGTCCTACTAATTAAGTTTGGGTATATCTCTAAAATTTTATTGATGTCATCATGGTATTTTAATTTATTAGACTATAAATTTTCAAATTAGTTTTCAATTATTCTCTGTATTTTAGTTGTGTACTCTGTAAAAGTTCCTTTATGATCCTTAATTTTAGTAATTTGAGGTTTTTTTTCTTCATTAGCTTGGTTAAGGAAGTGTCAATTTTATTTATTTTTCAAAGATTAAATTTTGTGTTGTGTCAAAAAAAATAACACATGGAAAATTATTTCAATAAATTGAATAGATTTATAACTCCTACCTTATATTATGCAAAAGGCAAGTCCAACTATACACCATGTCTCTTCTGAAATGCTTGTATCTATTCTGTTTGGGTTCTTTTTCTCCATTATATTAGTATTAGTGGTACACACACACACACACACACACACAACACTCACAGACATTAAAAAGTACCAATATAAATGCCAATCGAAATTCATCAGTAAATATATATCATCCACAAATGCAAAAAATATTTATTTTACTAAACATGAGTTTATATATAATGTTTTTCTAATAGGACGCTCTCCTATAGGTTGAATTTTCATTTCCAAAAGCATTTAGGAGGAGTGAACTCTTCTCACAATTTGTATCTGCCAAGACAGCCACCCCACAAAAATGTACGTGTGATACCTGGTAGGATTCTATATATGCATATAAATATACATGTGTGAATAGGCTACAGAAAAGGGAAACAAGAATTCACATATTTGTTAAGTTTAAAAACACATGGACAATATTACAATTAAAATTTGACTAGATTTATAACTCCAACCTTATATAAGGCAAATGTCAAGTCCAACTATACAACATGTCTCCTCTGAAGTGCTTGTATTTCTATTGTGTTGGGTTAATTTTCACGATTATATTAGGATGAATAGTCTGAGTCTACTAGGTATGGGTTATTGTCAGGGATTCAGTACTTCGAATGAAAAATTGGAAAATGAATCCAATGTGTATGTAAATATACGCTGCACAAATATCCTCCCGCTCTCATCCAGAACAATGCCTTGACATTACCTTCACCACAAGTAAGACACAACTAGAGGAGAAGAGTTACAAAATCAGTGAATACATATCTGGAATGGAAAATGCTAAGGAGTTCACATTCTGGAGGCGGTAGAGGAGTTTCAAAAAGTAAGGGACAGGGTAAACACTCCACAAACATGGAGCTCTGCTGGCCTAAAAACTTTTTGAGAAACAGCCTCTGAGCTTCCGCACTTGAAATATATGTTGTTTTCAGGAGATTTGGCTTCCTTTGTAGTGAGACCATCAAAGCTGGGTCTACATCTATGTGACCTGGAGGACATGGTTTCTTATTTTCCAATGAACAAGATGAAGCAGTGCTGAATCCTCTCTTTGTAAGTAAACTGAGGCCACTGGGGACTAAGTGTCTCCCCGTGTGGACTGTGAAGCCATTTGGTCCTCCTCCATTTTTTGTGGAGTTTTTGCTGCTGCACTGTGAGTTTGGTAGTTGTTTCACGAAATACTAGGAGCTAAACTGGGACACAGTGCTGGAGGGAGTTCTGTCACGTGTGGTGGGTCAGGGTCTGCAAGAGAATGCACCAACTAGGCTTCTATCTCTCACAGCTTTCCCCATTGCCCCCTTTTCCATATCAACCTGATTCTTAATTTTTCTCTGAAAACTCTCCATATAACAAGATGCCTTTACATATAAGGGTCTGCTGGCTGCACCATGTCAGTTACAAGCCATTTGGAATCCAATGGTAGATCCACAAGGCCCTTCCACGAATGTTTTATCAAACACCTCCCCACCACTGCTCTAGACCCACTACTCAGCAGGCTACAAACTACTGGCATCTCTGTTCTACACCATTTTCATGAAACTCAGTAAATCAAGGCACTGTCTGGTATAATCATGATCAGCAAAAGGACATTTAATGTTTCTCCAGTACCACCTGGTCATAGGTATTTCAAAAATTTCATGGTATTTATCTAGCCATTTTTCAAGCAAGAAGTTGGAGGCACTGTGGGCTTCAATTCATTCAGCAAAGATTAAATGGTGAGGAAGCTCATTTCAATAAAATCTCTGGAGAACTCTCACAGGCAAGGCTTCCCAAAGAGTGGACAAAAGGTCACATTAGGCGAGGCCCATTGAGGTCTATAATGTGAGGTCCATGTGTGTTTTGACTCTCAACTATGGCTGCCATTTCTTTAAGGATAAAATCATGCGATATCCTTGCTGAGATTCCCAGGCCTCTGTGGAAATCCACCCGGGGCCTAGGTCTCAGTTTCCAAGAGCGACTTTCATGCATGGCCTCTTAAAATCCCAACAAAATTCATGGCAATGCTTCTCTGAGTTCAGTTCCAAAACCCAGTCTCTAAGGGGAATCACACCAGAGTTCAAGCCCACGTGGACACAGTCATTTATTCCAATGCCACACAAATGAGCAACATTAAAACCAAAACACTCCCACATAGCCCTCATCTTATTCCATATAGTCAATCATCTTAACATCTGGCTGGAGGTTTCCATGAGGGGCGCAGCCCAAGACAGTGTCCAAAATCAGCTCGTTTGCCCCTCATTTGCCTAAAGTCAGGGTAGGCTGGACACCGTTTCTGTGAACCAGGAGTGAACAAATAAACCTGCCGTTAATACTTCTATGTTTCTCCAATTTGAGGTCTACTGATTTTAGGTATCAATTCTTTAGGTGATTTAGAGTCAAGCGAAAACACAAGCACCTCTGCAGGGCTTGAAGAACTCATTTGACCTAAATAATCCCTATTCTCATTTGATGGAGTGCAGCAACCTAACAGAGGAAGGCAAGAGACTTCATCCAAAATGAATGATATTTTTTGCCATTGTGGTTTTGGAAGCTCACATGGGATCATTCTTAAGATCCATCAGGTGATGAGAATCTAAGCTACAGCCACACACAGGTCCAAGAGGCTGATAAAGACACATCCCTTTCCAAAGCAATTAAGCTAAGAGCCACAGGTGAGGCCCATTCATTTCCATTTGAAAACTGTTTTCTTCAGGCTTCACAAAGGGGTGGCCTGAGGCAAAGACCTTCCTGACATTCAGTGCAACACAGCAATAAGTAAGCAAAAAGCCCAAAGCAGTGTTTCTGCACTGAGACTTTCCTGGTCACACTGATATCTGAGTTTTCTGAGATGCTCGCCATTCTCTTCAACTATCCTTTACATGGCCATGTCACAGAGCTTGGAGGTGGTACATATTTTGGACACAAATCCATGAGCCTATTCTGGAGAGTGGCCAGAATTCAGGAAGAAAACAACAACTTAGAAAGATAACAGGTGTTGCACATCGATAAGACAAGCTGCAGTCCATTCATATATTGGGCAGGAAGAATTATAGGGAAGATTTATACTAGACAGGACACATCCATTAATGCATTCTCTTTTCTAATGTCTACAACAACGGACACAGTGGGATACACAGAAACAGAAACACTCGCCGTGTCAAATGACTTACTAGAAACTGTCCACTCCAAACCAAACAAAACGCCTTTCCTATCTATTCTCAGAACATGAGACAAAACAACAAACCCACACCCACTCCCACAAAGGCACCTCCTGCCCCCAAGTAGGTCTTTGACTATCCAAAGTATCCTCTGACTGGTGGGCCATACTATGTTCCCTCGACATGGCCTGTCTTCTCTCAGATCATGTTTCCTTGACCAACTCTGTGAAGATGTCAGGAAAAAGTGGTTAGCCACTACCTGTTTTCTCAGGAAAGGTCCATCTTCAGAGCTCTCCTTGCATTTGGCCATCCTCACATCATTAGGTACCAAGAAAACTGACTCTGTCCTTGGTAAATCCAAACAAGTGAGCCCACTGGGCCTGGGACTGGGACTGCCTCTGGGTGCCTGGCTTCTTGGATACCAAGTTCAGAGAGTTCCATCACCAAGGAAATGAGGTATGTCACATTCTTTGGAACTGAATGAGGTCACTGCCTTGGCAACCACTTTGTCCTAACGGTTGCTTCCAAGGGTTACATAAGATGGAGGTTTCCCCTACTTCCTGTGACACTTTCATAAGGTAGAATGTATATCAACCATTGGCACCCTGGAACAGCTCTCCACTCAGGCCTGGATTGTTCCACCTTGTCTACAGTAAGAAGAGAGAGGCAGATTCAGACATATCCCTTCATCCTGACCAGGTTGTTTGCCATGGAAGATGACTTTTGCTCTCTCAGGTGCTTCATACCTGCCTACAACTTCTCCAGGTATCATTTGTGCATGGACATTTGAGGTTCTCATCTGGTGGAAGATCCCCAACTTTCCTGTATTGTAAGAACTCCTCTGTCCCTGCTCTTCTGTAAAATGATTGAGGGAACAGTGTATACTTGGGGTTAAAAACAGGTTTGATTTGGTGACGAATGATTCTGTGCGATGAATAATGGCATTGGGAACCTGCAATATTTACAAGAATATAGAGGTGAAATATAAGTATGAAAACAGAAATCTAGGTATGCTTTGAAGCCCAGAAGGGTTTTGCCCTTGATTGGGATACTTAGCTTTGAATTATGTTCTGCAAAGATGTCTCAGATAATTCGAATTACAATGGCATAGGACGTTGTACATTGGATGATAGAATTTAGAAGAGAATATCCGGTCAAAAAGGGATATTCAGTAGGATTAGGAAGATAGTCCGTAGGTTTAGGAAGAAGAGTGAGTACAGGATTTGGACCAAAAGTTCTTTAGCAATAGACTTTTGGTTATAGAGTGAATGTAAATGTCAGCACATATGAAGAGTCAGTCACTATGTTGAACTGGGGAAAATATGTAGAAAAGCAGATATCAATAGAAACATTACGAAATCAGGCAAAGTATAAAGGGAGGGATAGAATTAGACATTTTCAACAGTGTTGAGTTTGAATATATAAATAGGAAAAAACAAATATGTAGTCACCAATAGGATTGACAATTGACAGCATTAGGCAACCTGGATATGGATGTTTTTAGAAATCCATGTTCACTTTCCATTTAGACTTTGGTACAATCATAAGTGTGACCTTTCCATTTTTTGTCCAGAATATTACTGTGATAATGAGGTGACATGAGTATTTCTTTCACCATTTCTGGGAGCAATATATTAAAGATGTAATATTAGAATCAGGGTACAAAGAGGTGTACCCTGTTTCTATGAACATAGAAAAAAAGCATGAATAGACCATACTGTGAATAAATAATATAATTTTTTCAACTTTAAATAATGAATTGAACTGATATCTGAAAAATTAAAGGAAATCGTATATTGATATACAATCATTCATTCCAACCAGTTATATATCTATTGGAAATATTAGTGTTTTGGTTTATCATGAAGAGTGTGTGAGTTTTGCTTCAAAATGATTATGGAAATTCAAAATTATGTGTTTGGAAAGAAGTCTGATGAAAGGACCAGTCAAGAAACCCTGACAATACATGTGTTCTGAAGCAAGAAGTCATTAAAGTTGAAACAAATGCCTATTAATTTGTGAACTTGTGGATGCAATGTATATCCTATGATGTGCAAAAACTGAAGAAACAATAATGTACCAGTGTCGAATACAAATGAATGACAAATTACATATCATGTCCCATAGGAGTCTTCTTGCATTGATGTTAGACTGGGTCAGTTACTGTAGAGTAATTAGGATTTGTATGCACCATTCACTGAAGTTAGGTTTCAGTACTATGAAACAAATATGTATTTTGGGTGGATGAATATTTCTGATTATAATCTTGTGAAAAGTTAATTATAAATCCACATACATGTACATGAATGAATTTAGAGAGTATATATTAGACACATTTTTTCATATTTTGAAAAATTAGGAGAGTATATATATATCTATGTCTATACACACACACAGACACACACACACACAGACACACACACACACACACACAGACACACACACACACACAACATTCACAGACATTAAAAAGTAACAATATAAATGCCAATCGAAATTCATCAGTAAATATATATCATCCACAGATGCAAAAATATTTATTTTACTGAACATGAGTTTATGCATAATTTTGTTCTACTAGGACGTTCTCCTAAAGGTTGAATTTTCATTTCCAACAGCATTTAGGAGGAGTGAACACTTCTCACAATTTGTATCTGCCAAGACAGCCACCTCACAAAAATGTATGTGTGATACCTGGTAGGATTCTATATATGCATATAAATATACATGTGTGAATAGGCTACAGAAAAGGGAAATAAGAATTCACATATTTGTTAAGCTTAAAAACACATGGAGAATATTTCAATTAAAATTTGACGAGATTTATAACTCCTACCTTATATAATGCAAATGTCAATCCAACTATACAACATGTCTCCTCTGAAGTGCTTGTATTTCTATTGTGTTGGGTTAAATTTCCCCATTATATTAGGATGAATAGTCTGAGTCTACTAGGTAAGTTTTAGTGTCCGGGATTCAGTACTTCAAATGGAAAATTGGAAAATGAATCCAATGTGTATGTAAATATATGCTGCACAAATATCCTCACGCTCTCATCCAGAACAATGCCTTGACATTACCTTCACCCCAAGTAAGACACAATTAGAGGAGAAGAGTTACAAAATCAGTGAATACATATCTGGAATGGAAAATGCTCAGGAGTTCACAACCTTGGAGGTGGTAGAGGAGTTTCCAAAAGTAAGGGACAGGGTAAACACTCCACAAACATGGAGCTCTGCTGGCCTAAAAACTTTTTGAGAAACAGCCTCTGAGCTTCCGCACTTGAAATATATGTTGTTTTCATGAGATTTGGCTTCCTTTGTAGTGAGACCATCAAAGCTGGGTCTGCATCTATGTGACCTGGAGGACATGGTTTCTTATTTTCCAATGAACAAGATGAAGCAGTGCTGAATCCTCTCTTTTTAGGTAAATTAAGGTCACTAGAGACTAAGTGTCTCCCCGTCTCCCCGCGTGGACTGTGAAGCCATTTGGTCCTCCTCCACTTTTTGTGGTGTTTAGGCTGCTGCACTGTGAGTTTGGTATTTGTTTCACGAAATACTAGCAGCTAAACTGGGACACAGTGCTGGAGGGAGTTCTGTCACGTGTGGTGGGTCAGGGTCTGCAAGAGAATGCACCAACTAGGCTTCTATCTCTCACAGCTTGCCCCATTGCCCCCTTGTCCATATCAACCTGATTCTTAATTTTCCTCTTAAAACTCTCCATATAACAAGATGCCTTTACATATAAGTGTCTGCTGGCAGCACCATGTCAGTTACAAGCCATTTGGAATCCAATGGTAGATCCACATGGCCCTACCACAGATGTTTTATCAAACACCTCCCCACCACTGCTCTAGACCCACTACTCAGCAGGCTCCAACTTACTGGCATCTCTGTTCTACACCATTTTCATGAAACTCAGTAAATCAAGGCACTGTCTGGTATACTCATGATCAGCAATAGGACATCCAATGTTTCTCCAGTGCCACCTGGTCATAGGAATTTCAAAAATTTCATGGTATTTATCTAGCCATTTTTCAAGCATGAAGTTGGAGGCACTGTGGGTTTCAATTCATTCAGCAAAGATTAAATGGTGAGGAAGCTCATTTCAATGAAATCTCTGGAGAAATCTCACAGGCAAGGCTTCCCAAAGAATGAACAAAAGGTCACATTAGGCCAGGCCCATTGAGGTCTACAATGTGAGGTGCATGTGTGTTTTGACTCTCAACTATGGATGCCATTTCTTTAAGAAAAAATCATGTGATATCCTTGCTGAGATTCCCAGGCCTCTGTGGAAATCTACCCGGGGCCTAGGTTTCAGTTTCCAAGAGCGACTTTCGTGCGTGGCTTCTTAAAATCCCAACAAAATTCATAGCAATGCTTCTCTGAGTTCAGTTCCAAAACCCAGTGTTTAAGGGGAATCACACCAGAGTTCAAGCCCACGTGGAACCAGTCATTTTTTCCAATGCCACACAAATGACCAACATTAAAACCAAAACACTCCCACATGGCCCTCACCTTATTCCATATAGTCAATCATCTTAACATCTGGCTGGAGGTTTCCATGAGGGGTGCAGCCCAAGACAGTGTCCAAAATCAGCTCGTTTGCCCCTCATTTGCCTAAAGTCAGGGTAGCCTGGACACCGTTGCTGTGAACCAGGAGTGAACAAATAAGCCTGCCGTTAATACTTCTATGTTTCTCCAATTTGAGGGCTACTGATTTTAGGTATTGATTCTTTAGGTGATTTAGAGTCATGCGAAAACACAAGCACCTCTGCAGGGCTTTGAAGAACTCATTTGACTCACAGAATCCCTATTCTCATTTGTTGGAGTGCAGGAACCTAACAGAGGAAGGCAAGAGTCTTCATCCACAATGAATGATATTTTTTGCCATTTTGGTTTTGGAAGCTCACATGGGATCATTCTTAAGATCCATCAGGTGCTGAGAATCTAAGTCACAGACACACACAGACCAAGAGGCTGATAAAGACACATCCTTTTCCAAAGCAATTAAGCAAAGAACCACAGGTGAGGCCCATTAATTTCCATTTGAAAACTGTTTTCTTCAGGCTTCACAAAGGGGTGGCCTGAGGCAAAGACCTTCCTGACATTCAGTGCAACACAACAATAAGTAAGCAAATAGCCCAAAGCAGTGTTTCTGCACTAAGACTTTCCTGGTCGCACTGATATCTGAGTTTTCTGAGATGCTCGCCATTCTCTTCAACTATCCTTTACATGGCCATGTCACAGAGCTTGGAGGTGGTACATATTTTGGACACAAATCCCTGAGCCTATTCTGGAGAGTGGCCAGAATTCAGGAAGAAAACAACAACTTAGAAAGATAGCAGGTGTTGCACATCGATAAGACAAGCTGCAGTCCATTCATATATTGGGCAGGATGAATTATAGGGAAGATTTATACTAGACAGGACACATCCATTAATGCATTCTCTTTTCTAATGTCTACAACAACGGACACAGTGGGATACACATAAACAGAAACACTCGCCTTGTCAAATGACTTACTAGAAACTGTCTGCTCCAAACCAAACAAATCGCCTTTTCGATCTATTCTCAGAACATGAGACAATACAACAAACACACACCCACTCCCACAAAGGCACCTCCTTCCCCCAAGTAGGTCTGTGACTATCCGGAGTGTCCTCTTACTGGTGGGCCATACTATGTTCCCCCGAAATGGCCTGTCTTCTCTCAGATCTTGTTTCCTTGACCAACTCTGTGAAGATGTCAGGAAAAAGTGCTTAGCCACTACCTGTTTTCTCAGGAAAGGTCCATCTTCAGAGCTCTCCTGGCATTTGGCCCTCCTCACATCATTAGGTACCAAGAAAACTGACTCTGTCCTTGGTAAATCCAAACAAGTGAGCCCACTGGGCCTGGGACTGGGACTGCCTCTGGGTGCCTGGCTTCTTGGATACCAAGTTCAGAGAGTTCCATCACCAAGGAAATGAGGTATGTCACATTCTTTGTAACTGTATGAGGTCACTGACTTGGCAACCACTTTCTCCTAACAGTTGCTTCCAAGGGTTACATAAGATGGAGGTTTCCCCTACTTCCTGTGACACTTTCATAAGGTAGAATGTATATCAACCATTGGCACCCGGGAACAGCTCTCCACTCAGGCCTGGATTGTTCCACCTTGTCTACAATAAGAAGAGATAGGCAGATTCAGACACATCCCTTCATCCTGACCAGGTTGTTTGCCACGGAAGATGGCTTTTGCTCTCTCAGGTGCTTCATACCTGCCTACAACTTCTCCAGGTATCATTTGTGCATGGACATTTGAGGTTCTCATCTGGTGGAAGATCCCCAACTTTCCTGTATTGTAAGAACCCCTCTGTCCCTGCTCTTCTGAAAATGATTGAGGTAAGAGTGTATACTTGGGGTTAAAAACAGGTTTGATTCGGTGACGAAAGATTCTGTGCGATGAATAATGGGATTGGGAACCTGCAATATTTACAAGAATATAGAGGTGAAATATAAGTATGAAAAAAGAAATCTAGGTATGCTTTGAAGCCCAGAAGGGTTTTGCCCTTGATTGGGATACTTAGCTTTGAATTATGTTCTGCAAAGATGTCTCAGATAATTTGATATACAATGGCATAGGACCTTGTACATTGGATGATTGAATTTAGAAGAGAACATCCAGTCAAAAAGGGATATTCAGTAGGATTACGAAGATAGTCGGTAGGTTTAGGAAGGCGAGTGAGTATAGGATTTGGACCAAAGTTTCTTTAGCAATAGACTTTTGGTTATAGAGTGAATGTAAATGTCAGCACATATGAAGAGTCAGACACTTTGTTGAACTGGGGAAAATATGTAGAAAAGCAGATATCAATGGAAACATTACGAAATCAGGCAAAGTATAAAGTGAGGGATAGAATTAGACATTTTCAAAAGGGTTGAGTTTCAATATATAAATTAGGAAAAAACAAATATGTAGTCACCAATAGGAGTGACAATTGACAGCATTAGGCAACCTGGACATGGATGTTTTTAGAAATCCATGTTCACTTTCCATTTAGGCTTTGGTACAATCATAAGTGTGACCTTTCCATTTTTTGTCCAGAATATTACTGTGATAATGAGGTGACATGAGTATTTCTTTCACCATTTCTGGGAGCAATATATTGAAGATGTCAAATGAGAATCGGGGGTACAAATAGGTGTAACCTGTTTCTATGAACATAGAGAAAAACCACGAATAGACCATACTTGAATAAATAATATAACTTTTTTGAACTTTAAATGATGAATTGAACTGATATCTGAAAAATAAAAGGAAATTGTATATTGATATATAATAATTCATTCCAACCAGTTATATATCTAATGGAAATATTAGTGTTTTGGTTTATAATGAAGAGTGTGTGAGTTTTGCTTCAAAATGATTATGGAAATTCAAAATAATGTGTTTGGAAAGAAGTCTCATGAAAAGACCAGTCAAGAAACCCTGACAATACATGTGTTCTGAAGCAAGAAGTGATTAATGTTGAAACAAATGCCTATTAATTTGTGAACTTGTGGATGAAATGTATATCCTATGATGTGCCAAAACTGAAGAAACCATAATGCAAAAGTGTCGAATACAAATGAATGACAAATTACATATCATGTCCCATAGGAGTCTACTTGCATTGATGTTAGACTGGGTCAGATACTGTGGAATAATTAGGATTTGTATGCACCCTTCACTGAAGTTAGTAGTCAGTACTAGGAAACAAATATATATTTCAAGTGGATGAATATTTCTGATTATTATCTTGTGAAAAGTGGATTATAAATCAACATACATGAACATGAATGAATTTAGAGAGTGTATACTAGACACATATATTTCATATTTGGAAAACTTTGGAGAGTATATCTATATCTATATCTATACACACACACACACACACACACACTCACACAACACTCACAGACATTAAAAAGTACCAATATAAATGCCAATCGAAATTCATCAGTAAATATATATCATCCACAGATGCAAAAATATTTATGTTACTGAACATGAGTTTATGTATAATGTTGTTCTTCTAGGACGCTCTGTTATAGGTTGAATTTTCATTTCCAACAGCATTTAGGAGGAGTGAACACTTCTCACAATTTGTATCTGCCAAGACATCCACCTTACAAAAATGTACGTGTGATACCTGGTAGGATTCTATATATGCATATAAATATACATGTGTGAATAGGCTACAGAAATTGGAAACAAGTATTCACATATTTGTTAAGTTTAAAAACACATGGAGAATATTTCAATTAAAATTTGACTAGATGTATAACTCCTACCTTATATAATGCAAATGTCAAGTCCAACTATAGAACATGTCTCCTCTGAAGTGCTTGTATTTCTATTGTGTTGGGTTAATTTTTCCCATTATATTAGGATGAATAGTCTGAGTCTACTAGGTATGGGTTAGTGTCAGGGATTCAGTACTTCGAATGAAAAATTGGAAAATGAATCCAATGTGTATGTAAATATATGCTGCACACATATCCTCCCGCTCTCATCCAAAACAATGCCTTGACATTACCTTCACCTCAAGTAAGACACAATTAGAGGAGAAGAGTTACACAATCAGTGAATACATATCTGGAATGGAAAATGCTCAGGAGTTCACAAACTTGGAGGTGGTTTAGGAGTTTCCAAAAGTAAGGGACATGGTAAACACTCCACAAACATGTAACTCTGCTGGCCTAAAAACTGTTTGAGAAACTGCCTCTGAACTTCCGCACTTGAAATATATGTTGTTTTCATGAGATTTGGCTTCCTTTGTAGTGAGACCATCAAAGCTGGGTCTGCATCTATGTGACCTGGAGGACATGGTTTCTTATTTTCCAATGAACAAGATGAAGCAGTGCTGAATCCTCTCTTTATAGGTAAACTGAGGCCACTGGGGACTAAGTGTCTCCCCGTCTCCCCGTGTGGACTGTGAAGCCATTTGGTCCTCCTCCACTTTTTGTGGTTTTTAGGCTGCTGCACTGTGAGTTTGGTATTTGTTTCACGAAATACTAGCAGCTAAACTGGGACACAGTGCTGGAGAGAGTTCTGTCACGTGTGGTGGGTCAGGGTCTGCAAGAGAATGCACCAACTAGGCTTCTATCTCTCACAGCTTGCCCCATTGCCCCCTTGTCCATATCAACCTGATTCTTAATTTTCCTCTTAAAACTCTCCATATAACAAGATGCCTTTACATATAAGGGTCTGCTGGCAGCACCATGTCAGTTACAAGCCATTTGGAATCCAATGGTAGATCCACATGGCCCTACCACGGATGTTTTATCAAACACCTCCCCAGCACTGCTCTAGACAAACTACTCAGCAGGCTCCAACTTACTGGCATCTCTGTTCTACACCATTTTCATGAAACTCAGTAAATCAAGGCACTGTCTGGTATACTCATGATCAGCAATAGGACATCCAATGTTTCTCCAGTGCCACCTGGTCATAGGAATTTCAAAAATTTCATGGTATTTATCTAGCCATTTTTCAAGCATGAAGTTGGAGGCACTGTGGGTTTCAATTCATTCAGCAAAGATTAAATGGTGAGGAAGCTCATTTCAATGAAATCTCTGGAGAAATCTCATAGGCAAGGCTTCCCAAAGAATGGACAAAAGGTCACATTAGGCCAGGCCCATTGAGGTCTACAATGTGAGGTGCATGTGTGTTTTGACTCTCAACTATGGCTGCCATTTCTTTAAGAATAAAATCATGTGATATCCTTGCTGAGATTCCCAGGCCCCTGTGGAAATCTACCCGGGGCCTAGGTCTCAGTTTCCAAGAGCAACTTTCATGCGTGGCCTCTTAAAATCCCAACAAAATTCATTGCAATGCTTCTCTGAGTTCAGTTCCAAAACCCAGTGTTTAAGGGGAATCACACCAGAGTTCAAGCCCACGTGGAACCAGTCATTTTTTCCAATGCCACACAAATGACCAACATTAAAACCAAAACACTCCCACACGGCCCTCACCTTATTCCATATAGTCAATCATCTTAAATTCTGGCTGGAGGTTTCCATGAGGGGTGCAGCCCAAGACAGTGTCCAAAATCAGCTCGTTTGCCCCTCATTTGCCTAAAGTCAGGGTAGCCTGGACACCGTTGCTGTGAACCACGAGTGAACAAATAAGCCTGCCGTTAATACTTCTATGTTTCTCCAATTTGAGGGCTACTGATTTTAGGTATTGATTCTTTAGGTGATTTAGAGTCATGCGAAAACACAAGCACCTCTGCAGGGCTTTGAAGAACTCATTTGACTCACAGAATCCCTATTCATATTTGTTGGAGTGCAGGAACCTAACAGAGGAAGGCAAGAGTCTTCATCCACAATGAATGATATTTTTTGCCATTCTGGTTTTGGAAGCTCACATGGGATCATTCTTAAGATCCATCAGGTGCTGAGAATCTAAGTCACAGCCACACACAGGACCAAGAGGCTGATAAAGACACATCCCTTTCCAAAGCAATTAAGCAAAGAACCACAGGTGAGGCCCATTCATTTCCATTTGAAAACTGTTTTCTTCAGGCTTCACAAAGGGGTGGCCTGAGGCAAAGACCTTCCTGACATTCAGTGCAACACAACAATAAGTAAGCAAAAAGCCCAAAGCAGTGTTTCTGCACTGAGACTTTCCTGGTCACACTGATATCTGAGTTTTCTGAGATGCTCGCCATTCTCTTCAACTATCCTTTACATGGCCATGTCACAGAGCTTGGAGGTGATACATATTTTGGACACAAATCCCTGAGCCCATTCTGGAGAGTGGCCAGATTCAGGAAGAAACCAACAACTTAGAAAGATAGCAGGTGTTGCACATCGATAAGACAAGCTGCAGTCCATTCATATATTGGGCAGGATGAATTATAGGGAAGATTTATACTAGACAGGACACATCCATTAATGCATTCTCTTTTCTAATGTCTACAACAACGGACACAGTGGGATACACATAAACAGAAACACTCGCCTTGTCAAATGACTTACTAAAAACTGTCTGCTCCAAACCAAACAAACCGCCTTTTCGATCTATTCTCAGAGCATGAGACAATACAACAAACCCACACCCACTCCCACAAAGGCACCTCCTTCCCCCACGAAGGTCTGTGACTATCCGGAGTGTACTCTGACTGGTGGCCATACTATGTTCCCCCGAAATGGCCTGTCTTCTCTCAGATCTTGTTTCCTTGACCAACTCTGTGAAGATGTCAGGAAAAAGTGGTTAGCCACTACCTGTTTTCTCAGGAAAGGTCCATCTTCAGAGCTCTCCTGGCATTTGGCCATCCTCACATCATTAGGTACCAAGAAAACTGACTATGTCCTTGGTAAATCCAAACAAGTGAGCCCACTGGGCCTGGGACTGGGACTGCCTCTGGGTGCCTGGCTTCTTGGATACCAAGTTCAGAGAGTTCCATCACCAAGGAAATGAGGTATGTCACATTCTTTGGAACTGAATGAGGTCACTGCCTTGGCAACCACTTTGTCCTAACAGTTGCTTCCAAGGGTTACATAAGATGGAGGTTTCCCCTACTTCCTGTGACACTTTCATAAGGTAGAATGTATATCAACCATTGGCACCCGGGAACAGCTCTCCACTCAGGCCTGGATTGTTCCACCTTGTCTACAATAAGAAGGGAGAAGCAGATTCAGACACATCCCTTCATCCTGACCAGGTTGTTTGCCATGGAAGTTGACTTTTGCTCTCTCAGGTGCTTCATACCTGCCTACAACTTCTCCAGGTATCAATTGTGCATGGACATTTGAGGTTCTCATCTGGTGGAAGATCCCCAACTTTCCTGTATTGTAAGAACCCCTCTGTCCCTGCTCTTCTGTAAAATGATTGAGGGAACAGTGTATACTTGGGGATAAAAACAGGTTTGATTTGGTGACGAATGATTCTGTGCGATGAATAATGGGATTGGGAACATGCAATATTTACAAGAATATAGAGGTGAAATATAAGTATGAAAAAAGAAATCTAGGTATGCTTTGAAGCCCAGAAGGGTTTTGCCCTTGATTGGGATACTTAGCTTTGAATTATGTTCTGCAAAGATGTCTCAGATAATTTGATATACAATGGCATAGGACCTTGTACATTGGATGATTGAATTTAGAAGAGAACATCCAGTCAAAAAGGGATATTCAGTAGGATTAGGAAGATAGTCGGTAGGTTTAGGAAGACGAGTGAGTATAGGATTTGGACCAAAAGTTCTTTAGCAATAGACTTTTGGTTATAGAGTGAATGTAAATGTCAGCACATATGAAGAGTCAGACACTATGTTGAACTGGGGAAAATATGTAGAAAAGCAGAGATCAATGGAAACATTACGAAATCAGGCAAAGTATAAAGTGAGGGATAGAATTAGACATTTTCAAGAGGGTTGAGTTTCAATATATAAATTAGGAAAAAACAAAAATGTAGTCACCAATAGGATTGACAATTGACAGCATTAGGCAACCTGGACATGGATGTTTTTAGAAATCCATGTTCACTTTCCATTTAGGCTTTGGTACAATCATAAGTGTGACCTTTCCATTTTTTGTCCAGAATATTACTGTGATAATGAGGTGACATGAGTATTTCTTTCACCATTTCTGGGAGCAATATATTGAAGATGTAAAATTAGAATTGGGGGTACAAATAGGTGTACCCTGTTTCTATGAAAATAGAGAAAAACCACGAATAGACCATACTGTGAATAAATAATATAACTTTTTTGAACTTTAAATAATGAATTGAACTGATATCTGAAAAATAAAAGGAAATTGTATACTGATATACAATCATTCATTCCAACCAGTTATATATCTAATGGAAATATTAGTGTTTTGGTTTATCATGAAGAGTGTGTGAGTTTTGCTTCAAAATGATTATGGAAATTCAAAATAATGTGTTTGGAAAGAAGTCTCATGAAAAGACCAGTCAAGAAACCCTGACAATACATGTGTTCTGAAGTAAGAAGTGATTAATGTTGAAACAAATGCCTATTAATTTGTGAACTTGTGGATGCAATGTATATCCTATGATGTGCAAAAACTGAAGAAACAATAATGTACCAGTGTCGAATACAAATGAATGACAAATTACATATCATGTCCCATAGGAGTCTACTTGCATTGATGTTACACTGGGTCAGATACTGTAGAATAATTAGGATTTGTATGCACCCTTCACTGAAGTTAGTAGTCAGTACTATGAAACAAATATATATTTCAAGTGGATGAATATTTCTGATTATAATCTTCTGAAAATTTGATTATAAATCAACATACATGAACATGAATGAATTTAGAGAGTGTATACTAGACACATATATTTCATATTTGGAAAGTTTGGAGAGTATATCTATATCTATATCTATACACACACACACACACACACACACAACACTCACAGACATTAAAAAGTACCAATATAAATGCCAATCGAAATTCATCAGTAAATATATATCATCCACAGATGCAAAAATATTTATGTTACTGAACATGAGTTTATGTATAATGTTGTTCTTCTAGGACGCTCTCTTATAGGTTGAATTTTCATTTCCAACAGCATTTAGGAGGAGTGAACACTTCTCACAATTTGTATCTGCCAAGACATCCACCTTACAAAAATGTACGTGTGATACCTGGTAGGATTCTATATATGCATATAAATATACATGTGTGAATAGGCTACAGAAATTGGAAACAAGTATTCACATATTTGTTAAGTTTAAAAACACATGGAGAATATTTCAATTAAAATTTGACTAGATGTATAACTCCTACCTTATATAATGCAAATGTCAAGTCCAACTATAGAACATGTCTCCTCTGAAGTGCTTGTATTTCTATTGTGTTTGGTTAATTTTCCCCATTATATTAGGATGAATAGTCTGAGTCTACTAGGTATGGGTTAGTGTCAGGGATTCAGTACTTCGAATGAAAAATTGGAAAATGAATCCAATGTGTATGTAAATATATGCTGCACAAATATAATCCCGCTCTCATCCAAAACAATGCCTTGACATTACCTTCACCCCAAGTAAGACACAATTAGAGGAGAAGAGTTACACAACAAGTGAATACATATCTGGAATGGAAAATGCTCAGGAGTTCACAACCTTGGAGGTGGTAGAATAGTTTCCAAAAGTAAGGGACATGGTAAACACTCCACAAACATGTAACTCTGCTGGCCTAAAAACTGTTTGAGAAACTGCCTCTGAGCTTCCGCACTTGAAATATATGTTGTTTTCTTGAGATTTGGCTTCCTTTGTAGTGAGACCATCAAAGCTGGGTCTGCATCTATGTGACCTGGAGGACATGGTTTCTTATTTTCCAATGAACAAGATGAAGCAGTGCTCAATCCTCTCTTTATAGGTAAACTGAGGCCACTGGGGACTAAGTGTCTCCCCGTCTCCCCGTGTGGACTGTGAAGCCATTTGGTCCTCCTCCACTTTTTGTGGTTTTTAGGCTGCTGCACTGTGAGTTTGGTATTTGTTTCACGAAATACTAGCAGCTAAACTGGGACACAGTGCTGGAGGGAGTTCTGTCACGTGTGGTGGGTCAGAGTCTGCAAGAGAATGCACCAACTAGGCTTCTATCTCTCACAGCTTGCCCCATTGCCCCCTTGTCCATATCAACCTGATTCTTAATTTTCCTCTTAAAACTCTCCATATAACAAGATGCCTTTACATATAAGGGTCTGCTGGCAGCACCATGTCAGTTACAAGCCATTTGGAATCCAATGGTAAATCCACATGGCCCTACCACGGATGTTTTATCAAACACCTCCCCAGCACTGCTCTAGACCCACTACTCAGCAGGCTCCAACTTACTGGCATCTCTGTTCTACACCATTTTCATGAAACTCAGTAAATCAAGGCACTGTCTGGTATACTCATGATCAGCAATAGGACATCCAATGTTTCTCCAGTACCACCTGGTCATAGGAATTTCAAAAATTTCATGGTATTTATCTAGCCATTTTTCAAGCATGAAGTTGGAGGCACTGTGGGTTTCAATTCATTCAGCAAAGATTAAATGGTGAGGAAGCTCATTTCAATGAAATCTCTGGAGAAATCTCACAGGCAAGGCTTCCCAAAGAATGGACAAAAGGTCATATTAGGCCAGGCCCATTGAGGTCTACAATGTGAGGAGCATGTGTGTTTTGACTCTCAACTATGGCTGCCATTTCTTTAAGAATAAAATCATGTGATATCCTTGCTGAGATTCCCAGGCCTCTGTGGAAATCTACCCGGGGCCTAGGTCTCAGTTTCCAAGAGCGACTTTCATGCGTGACCTCTTAAAATCCCAACAAAATTCATAGCAATGCTTCCTTGACTTTCAGTTCCAAAACCCAGTGTTTAAGGGGAATCACACCAGAGTTCAAGCCCACGTGGAACCAGTCATTTTTTCCAATGCCACACAAATGACCAACATTAAAACCAAAACACTCCCACATGGCCCTCACCTTATTCCATATAGTCAATCATCTTAAACTCTGGCTGGAGGTTTCCATGAGGGGTGCAGCCCAAGACAGTGTCCAAAATCAGCTCGTTTGCCCCTCATTTGCCTAAAGTCAGGGTAGCCTGGACACCGTTGCTGTGAACCAGGAGTGAACAAATAAGCCTGCCGTTAATACTTCTATGTTTCTCCAATTTGAGGGCTACTGATTTTAGGTATCGATTCTTTAGGTGATTTAGAGTCATGCGAAAACACAAGCACCTCTGCAGGGCTTTGAAGAACTCATTTGACTCACAGAATCCCTATTCATATTTGTTGGAGTGCAGGAACCTAACAGAGGAAGGCAAGAGTTTTCACCACAATGAATGATATTTTTTGCCATTTTGGTTTTGGAAGCTCACATGGGATCATTCTTAAGATCCATCAGGTGCTGAGAATCTAAGTCACAGCCACACACAGGACCAAGAGGCTGATAAAGACACATCCCTTTCCAAAGCAATTAAGCAAAGAACCACAGGTGAGGCCCATTCATTTCCATTTGAAAACTGTTTTCTTCAGGCTTCACAAAGGGGTGGCCTGAGGCAAAGACCTTCCTGACATTCAGTGCAACACAACAATAAGTAAGCAAAAAGCCCAAAGCAGTGTTTCTGCACTGAGACTTTCCTGGTCACACTGATATCTGAGTTTTCTGAGATGCTCGCCATTCTCTTCAACTATCCTTTACATGGCCATGTCAAAGAGCTTGGAGGTGGTACATATTTTGGACACAAATCCCTGAGCCCATTCTGGAGAGTGGCCAGAATTCAGGAAGAAAACAACAACTTAGAAAGATAGCAGGTGTTGCACATCGATAAGACAAGCTACAGTCCATTCATATATTGGGCAGGATGAATTATAGGGAAGATTTATACTAGACAGGACACATCCATTAATGCATTCTCTTTTCTAATGTCTACAACAACGGACACAGTGGGATACACATAAACAGAAACACTCGCCTTGTCAAATGACTTACTAGAAACTGTCTGCTCCAAACCAAACAAACCGCCTTTTCAATCTATTCTCAGAACATGACCCAAAACAACAAACCCACACCCACTCCCACAAAGGCACCTCCTTCCCCCAAGTAGGTCTGTGACTATCCGGAGTGTCCTCTGACTGGTGGGCCATACTATGTTCCCCCGAAATGGCCTGTCTTCTCTCAGATCTTGTTTCCTTGACCAACTCTGTGAAGATGTCAGGAAAAAGTGGTTAGCCACTACCTGTTTTCTCAGGAAAGGTCCATCTTCAGAGCTCTCCTGGCAATTGGCCATCCTCACATCATTAGGTACCAAGAAAACTGACTCTGTCCTTGGTAAATCCAAACAAGTGAGCCCACTGGGCCTGGGACTGGGACTGCCTCTGGGTGCCTGGCTTCTTGGATACCAAGTTCAGAGAGTTCCATCACCAAGGAAATGAGGTATGTCACATTCTTTGGAACTGAATGAGGTCACTGCCTTGGCAACCACTTTGTCCTAACAGTTGCTTCCAAGGGTTACATAAGATGGAGGTTTCCCCTACTTCTTGTGACACTTTCATAAGGTAGAATGTATATCAACCATTGGCACCCGGGAACAGCTCTCCACTCAGGCCTGGATTGTTCCACCTTGTCTACAATAAGAAGCGAGAGGCAGATTCAGACACATCCCTTCATCCTGACCAGGTTGTTTGCCATGGAAGATGACTTTTGCTCTCTCAGGTGCTTCATACCTGCCTACAACTTCTCCAGGTATCATTTGTGCATGGACATTTGAGGTTCTCATCTGGTGGAAGATCCCCAACTTTCCTGTATTGTAAGAACCCCTCTGTCCCTGCTCTTCTGTAAAATGATTGAGGGAACAGTGTATACTTGGGGTTAAAAACAGGTTTGATTTGGTGACGAATGATTCCGTGCGATGAATAATGGCATTGGGAACCTGCAATATTTACAAGAATATAGAGGTGAAATATAAGTATGAAAAAAGAAATCTAGGTATGCTTTGAAGCCCAGAAGGGTTTTGCCCTTGATTGGGATACTTAGCTTTGAATTATGTTCTGCAAAGATGTCTCAGATAATTTGATATACAATGGCATAGGACCTTGTACATTGGATGATTGAATTTAGAAGAGAACATCCAGTCAAAAAGGAATATTCAGTAGGTTTTTAGAAGATAGTCGGTAGGTTTAGGAAGACGAGTGAGTATAGGATTTGGACCAAAAGTTCTTTAGCAATAGACTTTTGGTTATAGAGTGAATGTAAATGTCAGCACATATGAAGAGTCAGACACTATGTTGAACTGGGGAAAATATGTAGAAAAGCAGATATCAATGGAAACATTACGAAATCAGGCAAAGTATAAAGTGAGGGATAGAATTAGACATTTTCAAGAGGGTTGAGTTTCAATATATAAATTATGAAAAAACAAAAATGTAGTCACCAATAGGATTGACAATTGACAGCATTAGGCAACCTAGACATGGATGTTTTTAGAAATCCATGTTCACTTTCCATTTAGGCTTTGGTACAATCATAAGTGTGACCTTTCCATTTTTTGTCCAGAATATTACTGTGATAATGAGGTGACATGAGTATTTCTTTCACCATTTCTGGGAGCAATATACTGATGATGTAAAATTAGAATCGGGGGTGCAAATAGGTGTACCCTGTTTCTTTGAACATAGAGAAAAACCACAAATAGACCATACTGTGAATAAAAAACTATAACTTTTTTGAACTTTAAATAATGAATTGAACTGATATCTGAAAAATAAAAGGAAATTGTATATTGATATACAATCATTCATTCCAACCAGTTATATATCTAATGGAAATATTAGTGTTTTGGTTTATCATGAAGAGTGTGTGAGTTTTGCTTCGAAATGATTATGGAAATTCAAAATAATGTGCTTGGAAAGAAGTCTCATGAAAAGACAAGTCAAGAAACCCTGACAATACATGTGTTCTGAAGCAAGAAGTGATTAATGTTGAAACAAATGCCTATTAATTTGTGAACTTGTGGATGAAATGTATATCCTATGATGTGCAAAATCTGAAGAAACAATAATGTACCAGTGTCGAATACAAATGAATGACAAATTACATATCATGTCCCATAGGAGTCTACTTGCATTGATGTTAGACTGGGTCAGATACTGTAGAATAATTAGGATTTGTATGCACCCTTCACTGAAGTTAGTAGTCAGTACTAGGAAACAAATATGTATTTCAGGTGGATGAATATTTCTGATTATAATCTTGTGAAAAGTTGATTATAAATCCACATACATGAACATGAATGAATTTAGAGAGTGTATACTAGACACATATATTTCATATTTGGAAAACTTTGGAGAGTATATCTATATCTATATCTATACACACACACAAACACACACACACACACACACACACACAACACTCACAGACATTAAAAAGTACCAATATAAATGCCAATCGAAATTCATCAGTAAATATATATCATCCACAGATGCAAAAATATTTATGTTTCTGAACATGAGTTTATGTATAATGTTGTTCTTCTAGGACGCTCTCTTATAGGTTGAATTTTCATTTCCAACAGCATTTAGGAGGAGTGAACACTTCTCACAATTTGTATCTGCCAAGACATCCACCTTACAAAAATGTACGTGTGATACCTGGTAGGATTCTATATGTGCATATAAATATACATGTGTGAATAGGCTACAGAAATTGGAAACAAGTATTCACATATTTGTTAAGTTTAAAAACACATGGAGAATATTTCAATTAAAATTTGACTAGATGTATAACTCCACCTTATATAATGCAAATTTCAAGTCCAACTATAGAACATGTTTCCTCTGAAGTGCTTGTATTTCTATTGTGTTGGTTTAATTTTCCCCATTATATTAGGATGAATAGTCTGAGTCTACTAGGTATGGGTTAGTGTCAGGGATTCAGTACTTCGAATGAAAAATTGGAAAAAGAATCCAATGTGTATGTAAATATATGCTGCACAAATATCCTCCCGCTCTCATCCAAAACAATGCCTTGACATTACCTTCACCCCAAGTAAGACACAATTAGAGGAGAAGAGTTACACAATCAGTGAATACATATCTGGAATGGAAAATGCTCAGGAGTTCACAACCTTGGAGGTGGTAGAGGAGTTTCCAAAAGTAAGGGACAGGGTAAACACTACACAAACATGTAACTCTGCTGGCCGAAAAACTTTTTGAGAAACTGCCTCTGAGCTTCCGCACTTGAAATATATGTTGTTTTCATGAGATTTGGCTTCCTTTGTAGTGAGACCATCAAAGCTGGGTCTGCATCTATGTGACCTGGAGGACATGGTTTCTTACTTTCCAATGAACAAGATGAAGCAGTGCTGAATCCTCTCTTTATAGGTAAACTGAGGCCACTGGGGACTAAGTGTCTCCCCGTCTCCCCGTGTGGACTGTGAAGCCATTTGGTCCTCCTCCACTTTTTGTGGTTTTTAGGCTGCTGCACTGTGAGTTTGGTATTTGTTTCACGAAATACTAGCAGCTAAACTGGGACACAGTGCTGGAGGGAGTTCTGTCACGTGTGGTGGGTCAGGGTCTGCAAGAGAATGCACCAACTAGGCTTCTATCTCTCACAGCTTGCCCCATTGCCCCCTTGTCCATATCAACCTGATTCTTAATTTTCCTCTTAAAACTCTCCATATAACAAGATGCCTTTACATATAAGGGTCTGCTGGCAGCACCATGTCAGTTACAAGCCATTTGGAATCCAATGGTAGATCCACATGGCCCTACCACGGATGTTTTATCTAACACCTCCCCAGCACTGCTCTAGACCCACTACTCAGCAGGCTCCAACTTACTGGCATCTCTGTTCTACACCATTTTCATGAAACTCAGTAAATCAAGGCACTGTCTGGTATACTCATGATCAGCAATAGGACATCCAATGTTTCTCCAGTGCCACCTGGTCATAGGAATTTCAAAAATTCCATGGTATTTATCTAGCCATTTTTCAAGCATGAAGTTGGAGGCACTGTGGGTTTCAATTCATTCAGCAAAGATTAAATGGTGAGGAAGCTCATTTCAATGAAATCTCTGGAGAAATCTCACAGGCAAGGCTTCCCAAAGAATGGACAAAAGGTCACATTAGGCCAGGCCCATTGAGGTCTACAATGTGAGGTGCATGTGTGTTTTGACTCTCAACTATGGCTGCCATTTCTTTAAGAATAAAATCATGTGATATCCTTGCTGAGATTCCCAGTCCTCTGTGGAAATCTACCCGGGGCCTAGGTCTCAGTTTCCAAGAGCGACTTTCATGCGTGGCCTCTTAAAATCCCAACGAAATTCATAGCAATGCTTCTTTGAGTTCAGTTCCAAAACCCAGTGTTTAAGGGGAATCACACCAGAGTTCAAGCCCACGTGGAACCAGTCATTTTTTCCAAAGCCACAGAAATGACCAACATTAAAACCAAAACACTCCCACATGGCCCTCACCTTATTCCATATAGTCAATCATCTTAAACTCTGGCTGGAGGTTTCCATGAGGGGTGCAGGCCAAGACAGTGTCCAAAATCAGCTCGTTTGCCCCTCATTTGCCTAAAGTCAGGGTAGCCTGGACACCGTTGCTGTGAACCAGGAGTGAACAAATAAGCCTGCCATTAATACTTTTATGTTTCTCCAATTTGAGGGCTACTGATTTTAGGTATCTATTCTTTAGGTGATTTAGAGTCATGCGAAAACACAAGCACCTCTGCAGGGCTTTGAAGAACTCATTTGACTCACAGAATCCCTATTCATATTTGTTGGGGTGCAGGAACCTAACAGAGGAAGGCAAGAGTCTTCATCCGCAATGAATGATATTTTTTGCCATTTTGGTTTTGGAAGCTCACATGGGATCATTCTTAAGATCCATCAGGTGCTGAGAATCTAAGTCACAGCCACACACAGGACCAAGAGGCTGATAAAGACACATCCCTTTCCAAAGCAATTAAGCAAAGAACCACAGGTGAGGCCCATTCATTTCCATTTGAAAACTGTTTTCTTCAGGCTTCACAAAGGGGTGGCCTGAGGCAAAGACCTTCCTGACATTCAGTGCAACACAACAATAAGTAAGCAAAAAGCCCAAAGCAGTGTTTCTGCACTAAGACTTTCCTGGTCACACTGATATCTGAGTTTTCTGAGATGCTCGCCATTCTCTTCAACTATCCTTTACATGGCCATGTCACAGAGCTTGGAGGTGGTACATATTTTGGACACAAATCCCTGAGCCCATTCTGGAGAGTGGCCAGAATTCAGGAAGAAAACAACAACTTAGAAAGATAGCAGGTGTTGCACATCGATAAGACAAGGTGCAGTCCATTCATATATTGGGCAGGATGAATTATAGGGAAGATTTATACTAGACAGGACACATCCATTAATGCATTCTCTTTTCTAATGTCTACAACAACGGACACAGTGGGATACACATAAACAGAAACCCTCGCCGTGTCAAATGACTTACTAGAAACTGTCTGCTCCAAACCAAACAAACCGCATTTTCGATCTATTCTCAGAACATGAGACAAAACAACAAACACACACCCACTCCCACAAAGGCACCTCCTTCCCCCAAGTAGGTCTGTGACTATCCGGAGTGTCCTCTGACTGGTGGGCCATACTATGTTCCCCCGAAATGGCCTGTCTTCTCTCAGATCTTGTTTCCTTGACCAACTCTGTGAAGATGTCAGGAAAAAGTGGTTAGCCACTACCTGTTTTCTCAGGAAAGGTCCATCTTCAGAGCTCTCCTGGCATTTGGCCATCCTCACATCATTAGGTACCAAGAAAACTGACTCTGTCCTTGGTAAATCCAAACAAGTGAGCCCACTGGGCTTGGGACTGGGACTGCCTCTGGGTGCCTGGCTTCTTGGATACCAAGTTCAGAGAGTTCCATCTCCAAGGAAATGAGGTATGTCACATTCTTTGGAACTGAATGAGGTCACTGCCTTGGCAACCACTTTGTCCTAACAGTTGCTTCCAAGGGTTACATAAGATGGAGGTTTCCCATACTTCCTGTGACACTTTCATAAGGTAGAATGTATATCAACCATTGGCACCCGGGAACAGCTCTCCACTCAGGCCTGGATCGTTCCACCTTGTCTACAATAAGAAGAGAGAGGCAGATTCAGACACATCCCTTCATCTTGACCAGGTTGTTTGCCATGGAAGATGACTTTTGCTCTCTCAGGTGCTTCATACCTGCCTACAACTTCTCCAGGTATCATTTGTGCATGGACATTTGAGGTTCTCATCTGGTGGAAGATCCCCAAATTTCCTGTATTGTAAGAACCCCTCTGTCCCTGCTCTTCTGTAAAATGATTGAGGGAACAGTGCATACTTGGGGTTAAAAACAGGTTTGATTTGGTGACGAATGATTCTGTGCGATGAATAATGGGATTGGGAACCTGCAATATTTACAAGAATATAGAGGTGAAATATAAGTATGAAAAAAGAAATCTAGGTATGCTTTGAAGCCCAGAAGGGTTTTGCCCTTGATTGGGATACTTAGCTTTGAATTATGTTCTGCAAAGATGTCTCAGATAATTTGATATACAATGGCATAGGACCTTGTACATTGGATGATTGAATTTAGAAGAGAACATCCAGTCAAAAAGGGATATTCAGTAGGATTAGGAAGATAGTCGGTAGGTTTAGGAAGACGAGTGAGTATAGGATTTGGACCAAAAGTTCTTTAGCAATAGACTTTTGGTTATAGAGTGAATGTAAATGTCAGCACATATGAAGAGTCAGACACTATGTTGAACTGGGGAAAATATGTAGAAAAGCAGATATCAATGGAAACATTACGAAATCAGGCAAAGTATAAAGTGAGGGATAGAATTAGACATTTTCAACAGGGTTGAGTTTCAATATATAAATTAGGAAAAAACAAATATGTAGTCACCAATAGGAGTGACAATTGACAGCATTAGGCAACCTGGACATGGATGTTTTTAGAAATCCATGTTCACTTTCCATTTAGGCTTTTTTACAATCATAAGTGTGACCTTTCCATTTTTTGTCCAGAATATTACTGTGATAATGAGGTGACATGAGTATTTCTTTCACCATTTCTGGGAGCAATATATTGAAGATGTAAAATTAGAATCGGGGGTGCAAAGAGGTGTACCCTGTTTCTATGAACATAGAGAAAAACCACAAATAGACCATACTGTGAATAAATAATATAACTTTTTTGAACTTTAAATAATGAATTGAACTGATATCTGAAAAATAAAAGGAAATTGTATATTGATATACAATCATTCATTCCAACCAGTTATATATCTAATGGAAATATTAGTGTTTTGGTTTATCATGAAGAGTGTGTGAGTTTTGCTTCAAAATGATTATGGAAATTCAAAATAATGTGTTTGGAAAGAAGTGTCATGAAAAGACAAGTCAAGAAACCCTGACAATACATGTGTTCTGAAGCAAGAAGTGATTAATGTTGAAACAAATGCCTATTAATTTGTGAACTTGTGGATGAAATGTATATCCTATGATGTGCAAAAACTGAAGAAACAATAATGTACCAGTGTCGAATACAATTGAATGACAAATTACATATCATGTCCCATAGGAGTCTACTTGCATTGATGTTACACTGGGTCAGATTCTGTAGAATAATTAGAATTTGTATGCACCCTTCACTGAAGTTAGTAGTCAGTACTAGGAAACAAATATGTATTTCAGGTGGATGAATATTTCTGATTATAATCTTGTGAAAAGTTGATTATAAATCAACATACATGAACATGAATGAATTTATAGAGTGTGTACTAGACACATATATTTCATATTTGGAAAACTTTGGAGAGTATATCTATATCTATATCTATACACACACACACACACACACACACACACAACACTCACAGACATTAAAAAGTACCAATATAAATGCCAATCAAAATTCATCAGTAAATATATATCATCCACAGATGCAAAAATATTTATGTTACTGACCATGAGTTTATGTATAATGTTGTTCTTCTAGGACACTCTCTTATTGGTTGAATTTTCATTTCCAACAGCATTTAGGAGGAGTGAACACTTCTCACAATTTGTATCTGCCAAGACATCCACCTTACAAAAATGTACGTGTGATACCTGGTAGGATTCTATATATGCATATAAATATACATGTGTGAATAGGCTACAGAAATTGGAAACAAGTATTCACATATTTGTTAAGTTTAAAAACACATGGAGAATATTTCAATTAAAATTTGACTAGATGTATAACTCCTACCTTATATAATGCAAATGTCAAGTCCAACTATAGAACATGTCTCCTCTGAAGTGCTTGTATTTCTATTGTGTTTGGTTAATTTTCCCCATTATATTAGGATGAATAGTCTGAGTCTACTAGGTATGGGTTAGTGTCAGGGATTCAGTACTTCGAATGAAAAATTGGAAAATGAATCCAATGTGTATGTAAATATATGCTGCACAAATATCCTCCCGCTCTCATCCAAAACAATGCCTTGACATTACCTTCACCCCAAGTAAGACACAATTAGAGGAGAAGATTTACAAAATCAGTGAATACATATCTGGAATGGAAAATGCTCAGGAGTTCACAACCTTGGAGGTGGTTTAGGAGTTTCCAAAAGTAAGGGACATGGTAAACACTCCACAAACATGGAGCTCTGCTGGCCTAAAAACTTTTTGAGAAACTGCCTCTGAGCTTCCGCACATGAAATATAGGTTGTTTTCATGAGATTTGGCTTCCTTTGTAGTGAGACCATCAAAGCTGGGTCTGCATCTATGTGACCTGGAGGACATGGTTTCTTATTTTCCAATGAACAAGATGAAGCAGTGCTGAATCCTCTCTTTATAGGTAAACTGAGGCCACTGGGGACGAAGTGTCTCCCCGTCTCCCCATGTGGACTGTGAAGCCATTTGGTCCTCCTCCACTTTTTGTGGTGTTTAGGCTGCTGCACTGTGATTTTGGTATTTGTTTCACGAAATACTAGCAGCTAAACTGGGACACAGTGCTGGAGGGAGTTCTGTCACGTGTGGTGGGTCAGGGTCTGCAAGAGAATGCACCAACTAGGCTTCTATCTCTCACAGCTTGCCCCATTGCCCCCTTGTCCATATCAACCTGATTCTTAATTTTCCTCTTAAAACTCTCCATATAACAAGATGCCTTTACATATAAGGGTCTGCTGGCAGCACCATGTCAGTTACAAGCCATTTGGAATCCAATGGTAGATGCACATGGTCCTACCACGGATGTTTTATCAAACGCCTCCCCACCACTGCTCTAGACCCACTACTCAGCAGGCTCCAAATTACTGGCATCTCTGTTCTACACCATTTTCATGAAACTCAGTAAATCAAGGCACTGTCTGGTATACTCATGATCAGCAACAGGACATCCAATGTTTCTCCAGTGTCACCTGGTCATAGGAATTTCAAAAATTTTATGGTATTTATCTAGCCATTTTTCAAGCATGAAGTTGGAGGCACTGTGGGTATCAATTCATTAGGCAAACATTAAATGGTGAGGAAGCTCATTTCAATGAAATATCTGGAGAACTGTCACAGGCAAGGCTTCCCAAAGAATGGACAAAACGTCACATTAGGCCAGGCCAATTGAGGTCAACAATGTGAGGTCCATGTGTGTATTGACTCTCAATTATGGCTGCCATTTCTTTAAGAATAAAATCATGTGATATCCTTGCTGAGATTCCCAGGCCTCAGTGGAAATCTACCCGGGGCCTAGGTCTCAGTTTCCAAGAGCGACTTTCATGCGTGGCCTCTTAAAATCCCAACAAAATTCATGGCAATGCTTCTCTGAGTTCAGTTCCAAAACCCAGTGTCTAAGGGGAATCACACCAGAGTTCAAGCCCACGTGGACCCAGTCATTTTTTCAATGCCACACAAATGACCAACATTAAAACCAAAACACTCCCACATGGCCCTCACCTTTTTCCATACAGTCAATCATCTTAACCTCTGGCTGGAGGTTTCCATGAGGGGTGCAGCCCAAGACAGTGTCCAAAATCAGCTCGTTTGCCGCTCATTTGCCTAAAGTCAGGGTAGCCTGGACACCGTTGCTGTGAACCAGGAGTGAACAAATAAGCCTGCCATTAATACTTCTATGTTTCTCCAATTTGATCGCTACTGATTTTAGGTATCGATTCTTTAGGTGATTTAGAGTCATGCGAAAACACAAGCACCTCTGCAGGGCTTTGAAGAACTCATTTGACTCACAGAATCCCTATTCATATTTGTTGGAGTGCAGGAACCTAACAGAGGAAGGCAAGAGTCTTCATCCACAATGAATGATATTTTTTGCCATTTAGTTTTGGAAGCTCACATGGGATCATTCTTAAGATCCATCAGGTGCTGAGAATCTAAGTCACAGCCACACACAGGTCCAAGAGGCTGATAAAGACACATGCCTTTCCAAAGCAATTAAGCAAAGAACCACAGGTGAGGCCCATTCATTTCCATTTGAAAACTGTTTTCTTCAGGCTTCACAAAGGGGTGGCCTGATGCAAAGACCTTCCTGACATTCAGTGCAACACAACAATAAGTAAGCAAAAAGCCCAAGGCAGTGTTTCTGCACTGAGACTTTACTGGTCACACTGATATCTGAGTTTTCTGAGATGCTCGCCATTCTCTTCAACTATCCTTTACATGGCCATGTCACAGAGCTTGGAGGTGGTACATATTTTGGACACAAATCCCTGAGCCCATTCTGGAGAGTGGCCAGAATTCAGGAAGAAAACAACAACTTAGAAAGATAGCAGTTGTTGCACATCGATAAGACAAGCTGCAGTCCATTCATATATTGGGCAGGATGAATTATAGGGAAGATTTATACTAGACAGGACACATCCATTAATGCATTCTCTTTTCTAATGTCTACAACAACGGACACAGTGGGATACACATAAACAGAAACACTCGCCTTGTCAAATGACTTACTAGAAACTGTCTGCTCCAAACCAAACAAACCGCCTTTTCGGTCTATTCTCAGAACATGAGACAAAACAACAAACCCACACCCACTCCCACAAAGGCACCTCCTTCCCCCAAGTAGGTCTGTGACTATCCGGAGTGTCCTCTGACTGGTGGGCCATACTATGTTCCCCCGAAATGGCCTGTCTTCTCTCAGATCTTGTTTCCTTGACCAACTCTGTGAAGAAGTCAGGAAAAAGTGGTTAGCCACTACCTGTTTTCTCAGGAAAGGTCCATCTTCAGAGCTCTCCTGGCATTTGGCCATCCTCACATCATTAGGTACCAAGAAAACTGACTCTGTCCTTGGTAAATCCAAACAAGTGAGCCCACTGGGCCTGGGACTGGGACTGCCTCTGCGTGCCTGTCTTCTTGGATACCAAGTTCAGAGAGTTCCATCACCAAGGAAATGAGGTATGTCACATTCTTTGGAACTGAATGAGGTCACTGCCTTGGCAACCACTTTGTCCTAACAGTTGCTTCCAAGGGTTACATAAGATGGAGGTTTCCCCTACTTCCTGTGACACTTTCATAAGGTAGAATGTATATCAACCATTGGCACCCGGGAACAGCTCTCCACTCAGGCCTGGATTGTTCCACCTTGTCTACAATAAGAAGCGAGAGGCAGATTCAGACACATCCCTTCATCCTGACGAGGTTGTTTGCCATGGAAGATGACTTTTGCTCTCTCAGGAGCTTCATACCTGCCTACAACTTCTCCATGTATCATTTGTGCATGGTCATTTGAGGTTCTCATCTGGTGGAAGATCCCCAACTTTCCTGTATTGTAAGAACCCCTCTGTCCCTGCTCTTCTGTAAAATGTTTAAGGGAACAGTGTTTACCTGGGGTTAAAAACAGGTTTGATTTGGTGATGAATGATTCTGTGCGATGAATAATGGGATTGGGAACCTGCAATATTTACAAGAATATAGAGGTGAAATATAAGTAGGAAAACAGAAATCTAGGTATGATTTGAAGCCCAGAGGGTTTTGCCCTTGATTGGGATACTTAGCTTTGAATTATGTTCTGCAAAGATGTCTCAGATAATTTGATATACAATGGCATAGGACCTTGTACATTGGATGATTGAATTTAGAAGAGAACATCCAGTCAAAAAGGGATATTCAGTAGGATTAGGAAGATATTCGGTAGGTTTAGGAAGACGAGTGAGTATAGGATTTGGACCAAAAGTTCTTTAGCAATAGACTTTTGGTTATAGAGTGAATGTAAATGTCAGCACATATGAAGAGTCAGACACTATGTTGAACTGGGGAAAATATGTAGAAAAGCAGATATCAATGGAAACATTACGAAATCAGGCAAAGTATAAAGTGAGGGATAGAATTAGACATTTTCAACAGGGTTGAGTTTCAATATATAAATTAGGAAAAAACAAATATGTAGTCACCAATAGGATTGACAATTGACAGCATTAGGCAACATGGACATGGATGTTTTTGAAATCCATGTTCACTTTCCATTTAGGCTTTGGTACAATCATAAGTGTGACCTTTCCATTTTTTGTCCAGAATATTGCTGTGATAAGGAGGTGACATGAGTATTTCTTTCACCATTTCTGGGAGCAATGTATTGAAGATGTAATATTAGAATCGGGGGTACAAATAGGTGTACCCTGTTTCTATGAACATAGAGAAAAACCACGAATAGACCATACTGTGAATAAATAATATAACTTTTTTGAACTTTAAATAATGAATTGAACTGATATCTGAAAAATAAAAGGAAATTGTATATTGATGTACAATCATTCATTCCAACCAGTTATATATCTAATGGAAATATTAGTGTTTTGGTTTATCATGAAGAGTGTGTGAGTTTTGCTTTAAAATGATTATGGAAATTCAAAATAATGTGTTTGGAAAGAAGTGTCATGAAAAGACCAGTCAAGAAACCCTGACAATACATGTGTTCTGAAGCAAGAAGTGATTAATGTTGAAACAAATGCCTATTAATTGTGAACTTGTGGATGAAATGTATATCCTATGATGTGCAAAAACTGAAGAAACAATAATGTACCAGTGTCGAATACAAATGAATGACAAATTACATATCATGTCCCATAGGAGTCTACTTGCATTGATGTTAGACTGGGTCAGATACTGTAGAATAATTAGGATTTGTATGCACCCTTCACTGAAGTTAGTAGTCAGTACTAGGAAACAAATATGTATTTCAGGTGGATGAATATTTCTGATTATAATCTTGTGAAAAGTGGATTATAAATCCACATACATGAACATGAATGAATTTAGAGAGTGTATACTAGACACATATATTTCATATTTGGAAAACTATGGAGAGTATATCTATATCTATATCTATACACACACACACACACACACACACACACACACACACAACACTCAGAGACATTATAAAGTACCAATATAAATGCCAATCGAAATTCATCAGTAAATATATATCATCCACAGATGCTTCTTCCGGACCCAGTCTCCTCTCCAAACACTCCTCCCTTAACACCTGTTAGTCTAGTCTATTATAATACCCCAGAGGAAAAAGGGACTCTTGCGCAAAATGGGAAGGCCCCTATCCTGTCATTCTCTTTACCCTTACCGCCGTCAAACTCTCCTTACCAGACAACTGTCTCACTCCCTGGATTCACATGTCTAGGTTGAAGCCACATCACCAGGAGGCCCCACCTGCTGAAGACAGGGCCACCCCAGAGGAACTCCAAGAATCACCTACTAAACCTCCCCTTTACTCCTGCTCTCCACACCCATCTCACCCATTTTAGTTGTGGCTCACACGATTTTCCTTGCAGCCCAATTCCTCTTAAAGAAGGCACAATGAGCTCTCCCAACACCCTAGTCTTCTCTAACTGCTTGTTTTTTGTGCTCTGCTTATTTTCTGTGCTCTGTCAGGACTGGTCTTTACCCTCCTCACCTACCATGCATTTATTCACTTTTCGGGAACGATACTCAGAACATGGCATGCAGAAGGTCTGCGCAGTGGATGCAACTACTTGCTTCATCCACAACTGCACCTCTATTTCCCTAAAATTGTCACCTTCAAGGACCTTCATCCCTGGTAGCTGGAACTGGCCTTTCATTTGCTTCCTTTTTGATCAAACAAAAGACTATTGTCATTGGTGGCCTGAGATATATAATGGGTGCCCCTATTGGTCATGCATGTTCCATGATGAACGTGGTAGCTATTCTTACCACTCATTTGGTTACCCTGAAGGGTGGACTTCTAGTTACATAAAGTGGCATAAAGGCTCTTCATCCAGTAACAATGGATGGTATACTTTAGATAAACCTGACCCCAAGGCCAAACGATGGGGCTATGTTGAGTTTGCTGTCTATGCTCGGACAACCTCAGTCAGACCCACAGGGTGGATGACTATTGGCCGCACCCTGATTACGCAACCTAAGGCAACCATCCAGGTAGTCGAACACATTAAGGACTCAGAATCAAAACCTTGAGATCATATCCATAGCTCATCCAAAGAGGATTCAGAGCCTTCAACCCTCTCAGGTCCCCCTCCCACATGGCTCAATTTGCTACACCAAACTTTTTGATTATTAAACTCCACCCCTCTTTCTGTGCCTACTTCTCAGTGCTTTCTCTGTGCTTCACTTAGTCGTCCACTTCTAGCAGCAGTCCCATTAGCGGCAGGAAATATTCCAGCAAAACCCTACAATTTCTCTAAAAAGGACAACCCCTACATGTGACACGTATCCCACTGTGGGAAAGTTATTCCACCAATACTTTATTTCCTTTCATCTGTTTCCACCTGCCAATAATGAATCCTTTACCCATTTGTTCCTTGAGCTACAGCACCCCATAGAGCCCTGTGTTTATGCAACCTGGACATTTCCTCTGGTGTAATGGTTCTTTAAGTACCTCAACCATCAATGTCTCTGGCGCCTGTTTCTTGGTTACTGTAGTTCCTCAGCTATCTTTGTATACTCCCACCGAATTCTGACAGTTGGCCCTACCTTCCCGCACCCGTAGGGTAGTCTTTCTGCCGGTTCTGGTAGGCCTCATTTTAACAACCTCAGTAACAGTTCTCGGACTCTCTGGTGGAGCTATAGGTCATGCTCTATGGGATCCAATGACCTTCAACAAAAACTGCAGGAAACACTCAATACCATGGCTGAGTCTCTGGGTTCCTTGCAGCGGCAGGTTACTTCATTGGCACAAGTGGCTTTACAGAACCAAAGGGCAATTGATCTTCTCACTGCAGAAAAAGGGGTTACATGTCTATTCCTCAGAGAGGAATTTTCCTATTATGTTAATGAATCTGGGCTAATAAAAAAAATGTTGTTAAATTGCAGGAATTATCGACCCAATTGCTCAAACCTACCTCCTCCAATCCCATAACGGGGTTCTTCCAATCCTATCTTGCCATGTACTTACTACATATCTTGGATCCCCTTATTTGGATGCTCCTTTTTTGTGCTCTCTTGCCCTGCATAATGAAGTGCCTTCAAACCCAACTGCATAAAATTCCTAATCAAACTTTCAACCAGCTTTTGCTTAGTCACTACCAGCCTCTGATGACCGATGAATCCCCAACATCTCCAAGAGAACAGTTCACTCAGTGATGAAGCTCACTACCAGGCACGATGGAATGCAACGGGTATTAGACAGCGGGAGACAACGAGCTCGGAGAACCTCTTAATCTGCCATCCTGGATTCATAGTCTTTACCACCTTCTAAGCTTTCTCATGGTTCTTGGCCTCTTCTATGTCAGTCCCCCCACATGGAACTTCTGCCAAAAATTTACATTTGCTTTAATTTTTATCTTCATTCTGTTTTTATTCGCTCTGATCTTCTTCAGGTGCTGGCGACACCATGTCCAGGCAACGCTTCCAGTATTTCCTTGAGTCTCTGTTACAGGACCAGTGGCTGATACCAACAATCTCTTCCATCCAGGACTGGTTCCATGCCATCGACATCTTTGGCTTCAGGGAACATTCATTGACTTCACCCCTATGAAAATAGCTGTCTATAGCCACTGGGTTTTATTTCTGGCTGCCATGATATCCCCATAACTGCCCCCTGAGCATTCCTCCACTTCTCTTTCTAGGCCCCACACCACCCCCACACAGCAGGAAGCAGCCAGATCTGACAAACGACACCCCACTTCCTAAGAAAACAAAAAGGGTGGAATGTTGGGAAAAGAATAAATGGCAGCCATACCCCAGAGAAAAACCCCAACATGGCGCCTAAGGACTTCTTCTTCCTACCTTCTTCATTTCTGCAGTGGCGCAAAAAGTTCCCGCCCTTGTGAACTCTCCCGCCAGCGCCAATTTCAAATCTCGCTTGTGGGGAACCTTAGCCCCAATGAGAACTAATTCCTGGGCTCTGGAGCTGATATTTGAAAGAACTTGTCAATAAACGGGTTGCTGCCATTTATGTAAGCCATACCATCTCCCCCTTAGTTCTATATAAGCACACAGCTTTTAGCAATAAATTTGGAATTCTCCCGGTGAAGTGTCATTGCGTGGGGAATTATTTCACTCATGTTCAGCAACAGGATATCCAAAGGTTCTCCAGTGCCACCTGGTAATGGGAATTTCAGAAATTTGATAGTATTTATTTAACCATTTTTGAAGGATGAAGTTGGAGTCACTGTGCGTTTCAATTAATGCAGGAACCATTATGTGGTGAGGAAGGTCATTTAAATGAAATCTCTGGAGAAATCTCACAGGCAAGGCTTCCCAAAAAGTGGCCAAAAGGTCACATGAAGCCAGGATCATTGAGGTCTACAATATGAGTTCCATTTGTGTTTAGACTCTCAATTATGGCTGCCAAGTCTTTCAAAATAAAATCATGTGATATCCTGGCTGAGATTCTCACTGCACTGTGGAAAGACACCCTGGCCCTCGATCTCAGTTTTCAAGGGCGCATCTCATGCGTGGCCTCCTAAAATCCCAACACATTTCATGCAATACTTCTTTGAGGTAAATTCCAGAACTCAGTCTCTAAGAGGAATCATGCCAGAATTCAAGCCCAGGTGGATCCAGTTATCTCTTCCAACCGCCAAACAAATGACCACAATTAAAACCAAACACTCCCACATGGCCCTCATCTTCTTCCATATAGACACTTATCATAACCTCTGGCTGGAGTTTTTCATGAGGGGTGCAGCCCAAGACAGTGTCAAAAATAAGCTCCCTTGCCCCTCATTTGCCTAAAGTCAAGGTGGCCTGGACACCCATCCGGTGAACCAGGAGTGATCAGATAGGCCAGCTGTTAATACTGCTCTGCATCTCCAATTTGAGGCCTACTGACTGTCAGGTATAGATTCTTTATATGATTTGGAGCCATGAGAAAACCCAAAAACCTATGGGTTAGCCTCTGCAGGGCTGTGCATAACTCATTTGAACCAAAGGATCCGTATTCTCACTTGATGGCGGTCAGGAACCTTACAAATGAATGCGAGAGACTTCATTCACAATAATTGCTCTTTTGGCCATTTTGGTTTTGGATGCACACATGGGATCTCTCTTTACATCCATCAGGTGCTGAGAATCTAAGCCACAACCTCACACAGGGCCAAGAGGCTGATTCAGACACATCCCTTTCCAAAGCAATTAAGCAAAGAGCCACAGGTGATGCCTATTCATTTCCATTTGAAAACTGTTTTCTTCAGGCTTCACAAAGGGGTGGCCTGAGGCAAAGACCTTCCTGAAATTCAGGGAAACAGAACAATTGATAAGCAAAAGGCCGAAAGCATGGTTTCTCCACTGAGACTTTCTTGGTCACACTGATATCTGAGTTTTCTGAGATGCTCGCCATTCCCTTCAGCTATCCAGGACATGGCAATGTCACAGAGCTTGGAGGTGGTACATATTTTGGACACAAAACCATGAGACTATTCTGGAGAGTGGTGAGAATTCTGGAAGAAACAGGAACTTAGGAAGGTAGCAGGTGTTGCCCAAGGATAAGGCAAGCTGCAGTCCATTCATAAATTGGGCAGGATGAATGCCGGGAATCTTTCTACTATACAGGACATATGAATTGTTGCATTCTATTTTCTAATGTCTACAACCACGGACACAGTGGGATACACAGAAATAGAAACACTTGCCTTGTCCAACGACTTACTAGAAGAAGACCACTCCAAATCAAACAAACCGTCTTTCCTACCTATTCTCAGATCATGAGACAAAACCACAAAATCACACCCACCCCACAAAGACACCTCCTTCCCCCATGTAACTCTGTGACTATCCGGAGTTTCCTCTGAGTGGTGGGCCATACTATGTTCCCCCAAAATGGCCTGTCCTATCTCAGATCTGGTCTCCTTGGCCAACTCTGTGAAGTTGTCAGGAGCCTGCGGTGAACCACTACCTACTTTCTCAGGAAAGGCCCCTATTCAGAGCTCTCCTGGTATTTGGCCATCCTCACATATGTTGGTACCAAGAAAGACTGACACTCTCCTTGGTAAATTCAAACAAGTGAGCCTACTGGGTCTGGGACTGGACTGGCTCCGGGTGCCTGGCTTCCTGGATCCCAAGTTAAGAGAGTTCCATCACCAAGGAAGTGAGGTAGATCACTTCTTCAGGAACTGAATGAGGTCATTGCCTTGACAACCACTTTGTCCTAACAGTTGCTTTCAAGAGTCCCATGAGATGGATGCTGCCCCTACTTCCTGTGACACTTTCACAAGTTAGAATGGTATATAAACCATGGGCACCCGGGAACAGCTCTCCACCTAGGACTGGTTTGGTCCATCTTCTCTACATTAAGAAGAGAGAGGCTGATTCATACACATCCCTTCATGCTGACAAGGTTGTTTGCCATAGAAGATGACTTTTCTCTCTCAGGTCTTTCGTAGCTGCCTACATCTTCTCAAGGGATCATTTCTGCATGGACCTTTGATGTTCTCAACAGGTGGAACATGCCCTACATTCCTGTATTTTAAGAGCAACCCTGTCCCTGCTGTTCTGTAAAGTTCGATTGAGAGAACAGTGTATGGTTTGGGTTAGTAACATGTTCAATTTGGGGTTAGGAATCCTTCTGCATGACGAATAATGGTATTGGGAAACTATGATATTTACAAGAATATATAGGTGAAATATAAGTATAAAAACAGAAATCTAGGGAAGATATGAAGTCCAGAAGGGCATTGGGCCCTTAATTGGTACACTTAGCTTTGAATTATTTTCTGCAAAAATGTCTCAGATAAATCTATATACAATGGCATAGGAGCTTGTACCTTGGATGATTGAATGTCGAATAGAACACCCACTCAAAAAGGGATTGTCGGTAGGATTAGAAAGATAGTCAGTAGGTTTAAAAAGAAGAGTGAGAATAGGATTTAGACCAAAAGTTCTTAAGCAATAGGGTTTCAGGTAGACAGTGAATGTAAATGTCAGCACAAGTGAAGAGTCAGTCACAATGATGAACAGGGGAAAATATGTAGGAAAATAGATATAAATAGAGACATTACTAAATCAGGCAAAGTATAAAGTGAGTGATAGGATTAGACATTTTCAACAGGCTTGAGGTTGAATATATAATCTTAGGAAGAAACAAAAATGTAGTCACCAATAAGATTGACATTTGAGAGCATTAGGACACCTGGACATGGAAGGTTTTAGTAATCCATGCTCACTTTCCATTTAGGCTTTGGTACAACCTTAAGGGTGACCTTTGATTTTTTTGTCCAGAATATTACTGTGATAAAATGTATATATAGATCAGGTGACATGAGTATTTCTTCCACCATTTTTTGAGGAATATTTTGAAAACGTATAAATTAGTATTGAGGGTAAAAAAAGTTGTACCCTGTGACTATGAATATAGAGATAATGCATGAATAGACCATACAGTTAATAAATAATATAACTGGTTCCACTTTAAATAATGTATTGAATTGATATCTGAAAATACATAAGAAATCATATATTGATATATAATCATTCATAACAACTAGTTATACGTCTAATTGTAATCCTAGGGTTATGGTTTATCATGAAGAGTGTGTGAGTTTTGCTTCAAAAGTGATTATGGAAATCAAAAATAATGTGTTTGGAAAGAAGTCTCATGAAAAGACCAGTTTGAAACATGGCGGAACACGTGTTTTCTGAAGCAGAAAGTGAATGAAAGTGAAATAAATGCCTATAAATTTGTGAACTTGTGGATGAAATATATATCCAATAATGTGCATAAACTGAAGAAATAGTAATGTACTAGTTTTGAATAAAAATGAACTTCAAAATACTTATCATGTCCCATAGGAATCTACTTGCATTGATGTGAAAATGGATCAGTTACTGTAGAAATATTAGGATTTATATGCACCATTCACTGAAGTTAGTTTTCAATACTAGGAAAAAAATACGTATATCAGGTGAATGAATATTTCTGAGAATAATCTTGTGAAAAGTTGATTATAAATCCATATACATAATCATGAATGAATTTAGGGAGTGTATAATAAGACACATATATTAAATATTTTGAAATATCTGGAGAGAATATATATATATATATATATATATATATATATATATATATATATCCACACACAGATTTTAAAAATTAGCAATATATATGCCAATCGAATTACACCGTGAAATATGTATCATCCACAGATCCAAAAATATTCATTTTACTGGATATGGATTTATGTATAACTTTTTTCAACTAGGAAGCTCACCCATAGGTTGAATTTTCAGGTCAAACAGCGTTTAAGAGGAGTGATCTCTTCTCACACTTTGTATCTACCAAGTCATGTAACTCACAAGAATGTACGTGTGATACCAGGTAGGATTCTATATGTGCATATAAAAATACATGTGCTGAATAGAATACAGAGAAAGGGAGACAGGAATTCACATATTTGTTAACTTTAAAAGCACATGGAAAACTATTTCAACAAAAAATTGACTAGATTTATAACTCCTACCCTATATAATGCAAAAGGCAAGTCCAAGTATACAACATGCCTCCTCTGAACTGCTTGTGTTTCTATTCTGTTTCCGTTATTTTTCTCCATCATATTAGGATTAGTATTCAGAATCTAGCAGAGCATGTGTTAGTGTCAGGGATTCAGTATTTCAAATGAAAAATAGAAAAATGAATCCAATGTGTATGCAAATATGTGCTAAACAAAATCTTCCCACTCTCATCCAGAACAATTCCTTGATATTTTTTTCGCCCAAAGTAAGACACAATTAGAGGAGAAGAGTAATAAAATCTGTGAATAATATGCTCAGGAGTTTACAACCTTGGAAGTGGTAGAGGAGTTTCCCTAGTATGGGACAGGGTAAACACTCCATAAACATGGAGCTCTGCTGGCCTAAATACTTCTTGAGAAACTGCCTCTGAGTTTGGGCACTTGAAATATATGTTGTTGTCAGGAGCTTTAGCTTCTTTTTAGTGAGACTATCAATGCTGTGTCTGCATCTATGTGACCTGGAGGACATGGTTTCTTATTTTCCAATGAACATGAGGCAGCAGTGCTGAATTCTCTCTTTGTAAGTAAACTGTGGCCACTGGGGGCTAAGGGTATTCCCATGTGGACTGGGAAGCCATTTGGTCATCCTCCACTTTTCGTGGTGTTTCTTGCTGCTGCACTGGGACTTTGGCATTTGCTTCATGAAATAAAAGAAGTTCAACTGGGACACAGTTCTGGAGGCAATTCTTTCATGTGTGGTTGGTCAGGGTCTGCAGGAGAATGCACCAACCAGGTTTCTATCCCAAATAGCTTGGCCCCATGTCCATAGTAACCTGATTCTAAACATTGCCCGGAAACATCTCCATATAACCAGAAGCCTTTACATGGAAGGGTTTGCTGGCTTCACCATGTAAGTCACAAGCCATTTGGGATCCAATGGCAGATCCACATGGCCCCACCACAAATTTTTTATCACACACCTGCCTACCACTGCTCTAGGCCCACTACTCAGCAGGTTCCAACATATTGGCATCTCTGTTCTACACCATTTTCATGAAACCCACTCAATCAAGGCACTGTCTTGCATATTTACGATCAGCAACAGGACATCCAAAGTTTCTCCAGTGCCACCTGGTCATGGGAATTTCAAAAATTTCATGGTATTTATCTAGGCATTTTTCAAGGATGACGTTGCAGGCACTGTGGGTATCAATTCATTCAGGAACCTTTAAATGGTGAGGAAGCTCATTTCAATGAATGCTCTGTAGAACTCTCACAGGCAAGGCTTCCCAAAGAGTGGCCAAAATGTCACATGAAGCCAGGCCTATTGAGGTCTACAATGTGACGTCCATGGGTGTTGTGACTCTCAACAATGGCTGACAAGTCTTTCAGAATTAAATCATGTGATCTTCTGGCTGAGATACCCAGGGCTCTGTGGAAAGCCACCCTGGGCCTAGATCTCAGTTTCCAAGGGTGATTCTCATGGGTGGACTCCTAAAATCCCAACAAAATTCATGGCAATACTTCTCTGAATTCAGTCTCTAAGGGGAATCACACCAGAGTTCAAGCCCAGGTGGTCCCAGTCATGTCTTCCAACCGGACACAAATGACCAAAATTAAAACCAAAACCCTCCCATATGGCCCTCATCTTCTTCCGTATAGACACTAATCACAACCTCTGGCTGAAGGTTTCCATGAGTGGCGGAGTCCAAGAGAGTGTCCAAAATAACTCCCTTGCCCCTCATTGGCGTAAATTCAGGGTGGTCTGGACACCCTTCATGTGAAACAGGAGTGATCAAATATGCTAGACGTTAATACTTCTATGCTTCTCCAATTTGTGGAAAACTAAGTGTCAGGTATATATTTTTATGTGATTTGCAGTCATGAGAAAACACAAGCTCCTCTGCAGGTCTTTGAAGAACCCATTTGACCCAAAGGATCCCTATTCTCACTTGATGGAGTTCAAGAACTTTAAAGAGGAAGGGGACAGACTTCATCCACAAGGACTGCTTTTTGGCCATTTTGGTTTTGGATGCACACATGGGATCTCTCTTTACATCCACCACGTGCTGAGTATCTAAGCCACAACCTCACACAGGGCCAAGAGGCTGATTCAGACACATCCCTTTTCAAAGCAATTAAGCAAAGAGCCACAGGTGATCCATATTCATTTCCATTTGAAAACTGTTTTCTTCAGGCTTCACAAAGGGGTGGCATGAGGCAAAGACCTTCCTGACATTCAGGGCAACAGAACATTAGGTTAGCAAACGGCCCAAAGCAGTGTTTCTCCACTGAGACTTTCCTGGTCACACTGATATCTGAATTTTCTGAGACGCTCGCCATTCCCTTCAGCTATCCAGTACATGGCCATGTCACAGAGCTTGGAGGTGGTACATAACTTGGTCACAAAATCATGAGCCTATTCTGGAGAGTGGCCAGAATTCAGGAAGAAAACAGGAACTTAGGAAGATAGCAGGTGTTACCCATCCATAAGGCAAGCCGCATTCCTTTCATACATTGGGCAGAAAGAATTCTGGTAAGCTTTCAACTAGCCTGGACACATCCTTTGATGCATTGCATTCTCTTTTCTAATGTCTACAACCATGGACACAGTGGGATACACAGACATAAAAACACTCGCCTTGTCAAATCACTTGTTAGAAATCGTTCACTCCAAACCAAACAAACTGCCTTTCCTACCTATTCTCAGAACATGAGACAAAATCACAAACACACACTCACACCCACAAATTCACCTCCTTTCCCAAAGTAGGTCTCTGACTATCGGGTGTGACCTCTGACTGGTGGGCCGTACTATGTTCCCATCAAATGGCCTGTTCTGTCTCAGATCTGGTTTCCTTGGCCAACTCTGTGAAGTTGTCAGGAGACAACGGTGAGCCACTTCCTGCTTACTCAGGAAAGGCCACTCTTCAGAGCTTTCCTGGCATTTGGCCATCCTCACATCAGTAGATACCAAGAAAGACTGACTCTGTCTTTGGTAAATCAAAAGAAGTGAGACCACTGGGACTGGGCCTGGGACTAGATTTGTGTGCCTGGATGCCTGTATCCCAAGTTCAGAGAGTTCCATCACCAAGAATGTGAGGTGAGGTCACTTCCTTCAGGAACTGAATGAGGTCAATGCCTTGGCAAGCACGTTGTCCTAACATTTGCTTCCAAAGGTCCCATGAAATGGAGGCTGTCCCTAATTCCTTTGACACTTTCACAAGTTAGAATGGTATATCAAACATTGGTAACCAGGAACAGCTCTCCACAGAGGCCTCGTTTGGTCCTTCTTCTCTACATAAAGAAGAGAGAGGCTGATTCAGACACATCCCTTCATGCTGACCAGGTTGTTTGCAATGAAAGATGACTTTTGCTCTCTCAGTTCCTTCATAGGTGTCTACAACTTCTCTAGGGATCATTTGCGCTTAGACCTTTGAGTTTCTCAGCAGTTGGAAGATCCCCTAAATTCCTGTATTTTAAGACCAACTCTGTCCTTGCTCTTCTCTAAAGTTAGATTGAGGGAACAGTGTATGGTCAGGGTTAATAACAGGTTTGATTTGGAATAGAAATCATTCTGCTGGATGAATAATGGTATTGGGAACCTGCGATATTTTCAAGAATATATAGGTAAAATATATGAATCTGAAAACAAAAATCTAGGTAAGATTTGAAGCCCAGAAGGGCATTGGGCTTTTGATTGGGTATTAAGCATAGGACCTTGTAACTTGGATGATTGATTTTCAAAGAGAACTTCTAGTCAAAATGGATAGTCAGTAGTATTAGGAAGATAGTCGGTATGTTTATAAAGGAGAGTGAGTATAGGATTTGGACCAAAAGTTCTTTAGCTATAGGGTTTCGGGTATTGAGTGAATGTAAATGTCAGCACATGTGAAGAATTAATCACAATGATGAACTGGGGAAAATATGTAGGAATGCAGATATCAATAGAGACTTTAGGAAATCTGGCAAAGTATAGTCGGTAGTGAAATGTTAATAAAATAGATTCTTGTCACTTCCTGTTTTACTGTATGCTTAATAAAACACTGTTGAAATCTTGAGAAGTGATTTCTAATCTTTTTCCCAGAATGTGCTGTCCCCAACTGCCAAACTTCAGAATGTACTCCCTCACCCAGTTGCACGCAAACTGCTCACCCGCCCAGGCCCATCAATAAACTTTCCTCCCTGCCCTCTTCAAGGAAAGTATATAAGCTCTGCTTAAGCTGTTCTCAGGGTTCTCTGCTCTATTCAAATGAGCTCTGAGCCCCAGCATGCTGGACCCCCAATAAACCCTTTGTTTTTGCATGAGAGAGTCTCTTGGTGGTCTCTTCCCCCAATGCTCTTCAGATATTTATATATGGAGGTTCCACCGAAATCCAGCAGTGGTGAACGAGAGACCCCAATGGGCTACTCTCAGGGTAAGTAAGGCACCTCTTTCTGGTTTCAGGTTTCAGGTTAGGGCTTGGCAAAATGGCTGTCGATGAAGTGTGTGAGCTCTCTTTGATGGTGGCTGGCAGACGTGTCACAGAGCCACAAGCCAAGTCCCTGGGGGACGCCACAGAGGACTCGGGAATCAAGGAATAATAGTCTCCTCGACTCAGTGATACTTTGTTTCAGATTCGGTATTGCCAGCCCATCGGGTTTTGCCACCTGCTCAGTCTTGGTCTCAGTGTTGGACGTCCATTGCCTGTCTTTATTGTTTTCTTTTGTCTGTGTCCTGTGTCGTTGCTTTTACTGTTTGTGTATCTTTCATTATGGGACAGATCACTTCAATGCCTCTGTCCCTGACCCTTGATCTATGGACCAAAGTCCGCTTAAGGGCTCAGAATGTTTCTTTTTTAGTAAAACGCTGGACCTGGCAGACTCTGTGTGCCACAGAATGGCCCACCTTTGGATTCGGATGGCCCCTAGAAGGATCTTTCTACTTCCCACTAATTTAAAAAGACAGAGATATTGTCTTACAGCCAGGGCCACATAGCCATACTGATAAACAGGAATATACCTTAACTTGGCAGGACCTCTGCAAATCTCCTCCTCCGTGGGTGAAGCCTTTCCTTGCTGTGTCCCCTTTCCTACTCCTTCCCCCACGATCTCTCAACCCCTCTGCTCCTCCTCCTCCTCCACCCTCTGTTCTCCCTGAGTCACAAGATTTGACTCTACTGGACTCTCATCCCCCTCCTTATCTTCTACCCTTGTCCCACAACCCCCAACACCCTCTAAGTGATTCTCCAGCTGCTGACTCAGCCTCTCCGCAATTGGAGGACGCTAAGCCAGCCCAGGGCCCTCCAGATAACTCCCCTGCGTCACACACAGCCCCTCCTCCCCTGGAGGAAGCTGGAGTTGCTAAAGGAACTCGCCGGTGGCAAATGATTGAAAACCCTGGAACTCCCGTGTTGCTTCCCTCCATCCCTAAGGACCAATGATTGACGATGGCCATAGGGAAAAAATGCAAGCCTACCAGTATTGGCCTTCTCCTCTTCAGACCTATATAAATGGAAAAATAACAATCCCCCTTTTACCGAGGACCCAACCTGGCTCTCAGGTCTGGTGAAGTCATTGATGTTTTCACACCAACCTACTTGGGATGACTGCCAACAACTCCGAGGCACTCTCTTCATGACAGAGGAACAAAAGAGAATCATCCTGGATGCTAGAAAAAAGTATCCTCGGACCAAATGCGTGACCGACAAAACTTCCCAATATATTCAAAGCCGGCTTTCTCTTGAAACGACCCAACTGGGAACCCAACACCTTTGAAGGTAGGGAGCATCTGTCCACTTATCGCCGGGCTCTAATAGTGGGTATCTTAGTGGCCGCTAGGTGACCAACTAATTTGGCCAAGGTAAGAGAGATTATTTAAGGGCCTGATGAATCTCCCTCTATGTTCTTAGAGATAATTATGTAGGCATATAAGAGACATACTCCTTTCGATCCTCAGGCAGAGGATCAAAAGGCATCTGTCACAATGGCCTTTATTGGGAAAGCTGCCCTGGATATTAAAAGAAAGTTACAATGCTTAGATGGATTACAAGATATGACTTTGAGGGATTTATTCAGAGAACCCGAGAAGGTATACTTTAAGAGAGAAACTGAGGAAGAGAAGGGAGCTGAGTGAGGATAAAAGAAACAAAAGACAGACTAAGGCATTGACTAAGGTCCTGGTCACAACAACAAATAGGCCAGAAATTAAGAAACAGAGAGACAGGAAGGGATACCTGGGCACACACTAGAGGCCACCCCTGGCCTCAGATCAATGTGCCTACTCTAAAGAAAAAGGACACTGGGCCAAAGAGTGCCCTAGAAAGAGACAGCCATGCCAGCCAGATATTCTGACTCTGGAGGAATACTAAGAAAGCCCGGGCTCAGATCCTCTCCCTGACCTCAAGGTAACTTTTGAAGTGGAGGGGAACACAATAAACTTTGAAGTAGATGCAGGGTGAATATACTCAGCCCGTAAGGCCCATTGGGCCCTCTACCGAATAAAAGGTCTCTAATTCAAGAGTCTAACAGAAGTAAATATCGGGCTTTGACAACTACGAGGACCATGGACCAGGGAAAAGGAAAAATCCATCACTCCTTCCTAGTAATCCCAGAATGCCTGGCCCCATTGATGGGCAGAGTTCTGCTCACCAAGCTCTGGGCCAAAATAACTTTTAACCCTGAAGGCCCTCAAGTGGAATTTTTTAATTCTTCAGTAACTACTCCTATAATCATGGCTCTAACTATGTCAGTAGCAAATGTTCATCAACTCATTCACCTTTGTTCAAAGAAACTGCATTCATTCGTGAAAGATCAAGAACACAGTTTTCCACTAACCTACTCACAGCAAAAGGAAATAACTGAATGGGTAACAAAAGCCTGTCAGGTCCATTAATTGGTTAAAGCTTACACTTCCAAGCTTCCTGCAGGAAAGCACCTATGAGGAACCAGACGAGGACAATTCTGGGAAGTGGACTTTACTGAAATTAAGCCAGTAAGGTATGGACTTAAATAACTCCTAGTCTTTGAACATACATTTTCAGGATGTATTGAAGCCTTCCCCACACACACACAAAAAAAGAAATAAAAAAGAAGAAAAAAGAAACATTGCAAATGGTTGTAAAGAAGATCCTGGAAGATATTTATTCTCCCCTTGATGACCAGTAGTCTTAACCCTAATCAGCCCCTTAAGCTGCGATGGCTGATCACAAATCCTACTGGACACGAAGTATGGCCTATCTCGAATACAGCCCCCTTACGAACCTGGTGGCCATCTCTCCACCCAGTCATTTGTCAGCTGGCTATAGGTCTTTCCTATTGGGATATCCCTGATTAACAGGATCCCACTAAAATTCCATTAAATCCCTTCCGTACCATAGATAATGGAAACAAACATTATAGATGTAGGGACACGTGAACCAGATGCAGGTTGGCTAGCCTAGATTACTATGTTTGCCCGGCAGACTATCAAAGCCACAAACAGTCACGGCTGTGGGGGGGGGGAGAGCAGACTTCTATTGTAAGTCATGGGGATGTGAGCATACAGGGACTGTCAGATGGAACCCAAACTCCTCATCAAATTCTGTACACAGCATTGGCCATATTACGAATTAGATAACCAAAACCGATGGCCCCCAGAGGGGTCTCTAGATCCTCAAATTCTGTGTGACCTTTTTAACTTCTGCAAGTGCTCAAAAGGGTGAATGGAGATTCCGCTATGTGGAGGCCTTCTCTCTCCTTTGCTCACATCCTGAACTATGCTTCTCCAATAGATGCTCACCCTCAGCCTTGTGCTCCAGACTTTCTGCTGTCACTCCCACCTCAGCAACTTGATTTCTCCCCTCCAATATCTAGATCAAAAACCCAAATCTCGACTGGTTCTCAGACCATTGCTCCCTTGCTGAGGTTGCAGGTACTGAGGTACCACTCCATTCACTCACTCCTCTCCTCTCCTGTCAGTGCCTGCACCGGGTCCCACCCAGTCCTCTCACCACCTAATGCAAAGCTCAAACCCGCTGAGAAGAATCCTCAGACCCTAATACAAGATGTAATGAAAATGGCCTTTAATGTTGCTTTGTCATCACTAAAAACAGGTTACTAAGAATTTAAAGTCCCTCACAGGCTTTTTGGAATCTCACTCCCGTCTCCCCCTCTGTTCTATCTGTTCTACTGCTCAAGTTTTTGTTCCTATTAAGATCCCAAAGCCCTCTCCCAATATTCTTTTACATCTCTCCTTCCTCATTCTCAGATCCACAGAGCTGCTCTTATCCCTGCCTTCCAAATTGTCCCCCTCTGTACCAGGCCCACAGAAAAGTCTTAACTGACCTTCTCCAGAAGTCTTCACCATGGCTGATTTAGGACTTTCAGCAAAAGAATCCCGATAAAAGAGTTCACTGTAGATAAACTTCCTATTTTTGTGTTGCCCTGGTCTCCTTGGCAACTGGCTAAAAAATTCAGCACTCCTGATCTAGACACACCCTTACTAGTTTTTCACAAAATATTTGAAAAAAAGGCCTCTGGCCTTGAGCTGGGGCTTCACAGAGATGGCTACATTTCTAAGATAAAGAAGTTACAAACTGGGCTGTATGGAAACAGCTGGAAGGGGGAAAAAAAGAAAGGGAAGACACCCCCACCCAGGTGTCCTTGAAAAGTTAACTTGCCCAAACTGAGGAAAAAACAGAAACAAAAACTGCTTTTTGTGAACTTCTGCAGACTGTGAACTTCTGAGCCCCTTCCCTTACGTGTTGGGTACAAAATTCTGAAACTACGTAACTTGGGTTTCAGGGGATTAATTGATTACAACAGAAGCAATGCCCTCTGAATCTGGTTGAAACCAAAAAAGACTGTTTCCGTGTCTTTGGTGCTATCTTAGGTGCCTTGCATTGTCCCTCCCTACAACAGTATAATTCTATATACTTAAACATTGTTTATGTTTTCATGAAATGGTCAACAGATGTGATTAATTGTGAAATGGTGCAGATGTTTCCCAGAGTGCTCTATCATGACGCAGGTTCATCTGAAGATCAAAGAGGGGGACATACAACCCGGTTCCGCTGGGAACATATGTCCCTCACCTTAGCCATTCTATTACGAATAGGAGTTGCTGCAGGGTTGGGCACAAGAACCACTGCTCTGGTCCATGGGACACAACAAGTGACCCAATTAGAAGCAGCAATAGATCAAAACTTAAAGATTTTAGAAACCTCCATCACAGCTTTGCAGGAATCTTTAACCTCTCTCTCTGAAGTTGTTTTACAGAACAGTCGAGGGTTGGACCTCCTTTTCATGACAGAGGGGGGCCTTTGTGCTTCATTGAGGGAAGAATGTTGTTTTTATGTCGACAATACTGGAGTTGTAAAAAAAATCTATGAGTAAATTAAAAAGATGCCTTGAAGAGCAACAACGAGAGAGAGAGAGGCACAGAAAGGGTAGTTTGAGTCTTTTTTTACACAGTCCCCCTGGTTAATTACGTTTTTATCAACCCTGGCCAGTCCAATAATAATCCTCATATTATTACTAACTATAAAACCCTGTTTCCTCAACCATGTAATTTCTTTTCTCCAAGCTCAAATTGGACAAATTAAAATTATGGTAATACCCCACTAGCAGACATAGAATGTGACACCCCACAAAGATCACTTTTATGATTAAAAGTAGCCAGAAAAAGAAGTGGGGAATGAAAGGTTAATAAAATATGTACTTGTCACTTTCTGTTTTTCTGTACACTTAACAAAACACTGTTGAAATCTTGAGAACTCTTTGCTAATCTTGTTGCCAGAATGTGCTGTCCCCAATTGCCAAACTGCAGAATCTACTCCCTCACCCGGTTGAATAGAAACCTGAACTGTACTTGGATCATTGAATGTAGAAGAGAACATCCATTCAAAAAGTTATAGTCAGTTGGATTAGAAAGATAGTCGGTAAGTTTAGGAAGAAAAGTGAGTATAGGATTTGGAACAAAAGTTCTTTAGCAATAGGGTTTTGGTTAGAGAGTCAATGTAAACGTCAACACAAGTGAAGAGTCAGTCACAATGATGCACAGGGCAAAATATGTAGGAAAGCAGATATCAATAGAGACATTAGGAAATCAGGAAAAGAATAAAGTGAGTGATGGGATTAGATATTTTCAACAGGGTTGAGGATGAATATATGAGCTTAGGATAAAACAAATATGAAGTCAACAATAGGATTGACATTTGATAGCATTAGCGTAGCCCAAGACAGTGTCCAAAATAAGCTCTGTTGCCCCTCATTTGCCTAAATTCCCAGTGGCCTGTACACCCTTCCTGTGTACCAGGAGTGATCAAATAGGCCTGCCGTTAATACTGCTCTGCTTCTCCAATTTGAGTCCTACTGAGTGTCGGGTACAGATTCTTTATGTGAATTGGAAAGATGAGAAAACTCAAGCACCTATTGGATAGCCTCTGAATAGATTTGAAGAACTCATTTGACCCAAAAGATCCCTATTCTCACTTGATGGAATTCAGGAACCTTACAGAGGAAGGCAAAATACTTCATCAACAATGACTGCTCTTTATGCCATTTTGGATTTTATGCACCCATGGGATCTTTCTTTAGATCCATCAGGTACTGAGAATCTAAGTCAAAGAATCACACTGGGCCAAGAGGCTGATTCACACACATCTCTTTCCAAATCAATTAAGGAAAGAGCCAAAGGTAAAGCATATTCATTTCCATTTGAAAAATCTTTCCTTCAGGATTCACAAAGGGTTGGCCTGAGACAAAGACCTTCCTGACTCTCAGGGCAACAGAACAATAGGTAAGCAAATGGCCCAAAGCAGGGATTCTCCACTGAGACTTTACTGGTCACACTGATATCTGAGTTTTCTGAGATGCTCGCCATTCCATTCAGCTATCCAGTACATGGCCATGTCACAGAGCTTGGAGGTAGTACATATCTTGGACACAAAACCATGAGCCTATTCTGGAGATTGGCCATAATTCAGGAGGAAAACAGCAACTTAGGAAGGTAGCAGGTATCGCCCATCAATAAGGCAAGCCGCATTCAATTCATAAATTGTGCTGGATGAATGCTGGGAAGCTTTCTATGAGACAGGACACATCCATTGATGCATTCTCTTTTCTAATGTCTACAAGTACGGACACAGTGGGATACACAGACATAGAAACACTTGCATTGTCAAACGACTTACTAGAAACAGTTCACTCCAAACCAAACAAACCGCCTTTTCTAACTATTCTCAGAACATGAGACAAAACCACAAACCCACACCCGCAATGGCACCTCCTTCCCCCAAATAGGTCTGTGACTCTCCGGAGTGTGCTCTGACTGATGGGCCATACTATGATGCTCCGAAGTGGCCTGACCTGTCTCAGATCTGGTCTTCTTGGCCAACAATGTGAAGTTGTTAGAAGCCAGGAGTGAGCCACTATCTGCTTTCTCAGGAAGAGCCCCTCTTCCGAGCTTTCCTGGCATTTGGCCATCCTCACATCAGTAGGTATCAAGAAAGACTGACTCTGTCCTTTGTAAATCCAAAAAAGTGAGACCACTGGGACTAGAACTGAGACTGGCTCTGGGTGCCTGGCTTTCTGTATCCCAAGTTCAGAGAGTTCCATCACCATGGAAGTGAGATGAGATCACGTCCTTCAGGAACTGAATGAGATCACTGCCTTGGCAACCACTTTGTCATAACAATTGCTTCCAACGGTCCCATGAGATGAGGGCTGCCCCTACTTCCTGTGACACTTTCACAAGTTAGAATGGTATATCACCCGTAGGCAAAAGGGAACAGCTCTCCACACAGGCCGGGTTTGGTCCATCTTCTCTACATTAAGAAGAGATAGGCTCATTCTGACTCAACCCTTAATCCTGACCAGGTTGTTTACCATGGAAGATGATTTTTGCTCTCTCAGGTCTTACATAGCTGCCTACATCTTCTCCAGAGATCATTTCTGCATGGAGCTTTGAGGTTCTCAACAGATGGAAGATCCACTGCATTCCTGTATTGTAAGACCAACACTGTCCCTGCTCTTCTGTAAACATAGATGTGAATTGGAGTCATGAGAAAACCCACGAACCTATGGGATAGCCTCTGCAGAACTTTAAAGAATTCACTTGACCCAAATGATCCCTATTCTCACTTAATGGAGGTCAGGAACCTTACAGAGGAAGGCGAGAGACTCTATCCACCATGACAGTTCTTTTGTCCATTTTGGTTTTGGATGCACACATGGGATTTTTCTTTAGACCCATCATGTGCTGTGAATCTAAGCCACAGCCTCACATAGGGCCAAGAGGCTGATTCAGACACATCCATTTCCAAAGCAATTAACCGAAGAGGCACAGGTAATGACCATTCAATTCCATTTGAAAACTATTTTCTTCAGGCTTCACAAAGTGTGGCCTGAGGCAAAGACCTTCCTGACATTCAGGGCAACAGAATAGGTAAGCAAAAGGCCCAAAGCAGGGTTTCTCCACTGAGACTTTCTTGGGCATACTAATATCTGAGTTTTCTGAGATACTCACCATTCCCATCAGCTATCCAGTACATGGCCATGTCACAGAGATTGAGGTGGTACATATCTTGGACACAAAATCATGAGCGTATTCTGGAGAGTGTCCAGAATTCAGGAAGAAAACAGGAATTTAGAAAGATAGCAGGAGTTGCCCATCCATACGGCAACCTGCAGTCCATTCATAAATTGCACAGGATGAATGCTTTGAAGCTTTCTCGTAGACAGGACACATCCATTGATGCATTCTCATTTCTACTGTCTACAATCACGGACACAGAATGATATATAGACACAGAAACACTCACGTTGTCAAAGGACTTACTAGAAACAGTACACTCCAAAACAAACAAACCAGCTTTCCTAACTATTCTCAGAACATGAGACAAAACCACAAACTCACACTCACACCCAAAAAGGCACCTCTTTCCCCCAAGTAGGTCTGTGTCTATCCGGAGTGTCCTCTGACTTGTGGGCCATACTATGTTCCCCAAAAATGGCGTGTCCTGTCTCCGATCTGGTCTCTTTAGCAAACTCTGTGAAGTTGTCAGGAGCCCGTGGTGAGAAACTATCTGCTTTCTCTGGAAAGGCCAGTCTTCATAGTTTCCAGGCATTTGGCTGTCCTCACATCAGTAGGTACCAAGAAAGAGTGACTCTGTCTTGTTAAATCCAAACAAGTGAGCCCACTGGGACATGGAGTGGGTTTGACTCTGTGTGCCTGGTTTCCTGGATCCCAAGATCACAGACTTTCATCACCAATAATGTAAGGTGAGGTCACTTCCTTCAAGAACTGAATGAAGTCACTGCCTTGGAAACCACTTTGTTTTAACAGTTGCTTCCAAGGTTCCCAAAAGGTGGAGTCTGCCTCTACTTGCTGTGACTCATTCATAAGTTAGAATGGTATATCAACCATAGGCACCGGGGAACAGCTCTCCACACAGGCATGGTTTGGTCCATCTTCTCTACATTAGGAAGAGAGAGGCTAATTCAGACACATCCCTTCAACCTGACCAGGTTGTTTGCCATGGAAGATGACTTTTGCTCTCTCAGATCCTTCATACCTGCCTACACCTACTCAAGGGATTATTTCTGCAGGGACTTTTGAGGTTCTCAGCTGGTGGATGATACCCTACCTTCCTGGATTTTAAGACCAACTCTGTCCCTGCTCTTCTGTAAAGTGAGATTGAGGGAACAGTGTATGGTTAGTGTTAATAGCATGTTCGATTTGGGTTAGGAGTCATTCTGCTGGATGAATTACGGTATTGGGAACCTGTGATATTTATAAGAATATAAATGTGAAATATATGTATGAGATCAGAGATCTGGGAAAGATTTGAAGCCCAGAAAGGCATTGGGCCCTTGATTGGTATACTTAGATTGAATTATGTTCTGCACCGAGGTCTCAGATAAATCGATATACAATGGCATAGGACCCTATACCTCGGATGATTGAAAGTAGAAGAGAACATCCAGTCAAAAAGGGATAGTCTGTAGGATTAGGAAGATAGTCAGTAGGTTTAGGAAGAAGAGTGAGTCTCGGAGTTGGACCAAAAGTTCTTTAGCAATTGGTTTTCAGTTAGAGTGTGAATGTAAATGTCAGCACATGTGAAGAGACAGTCACAATGATGAACTGGGAAAAATATGTAGGAAAGCAGATATCAATAGGGGCATTAGGAAATCAGGAAAAGTATAAAGTGAGTGATAGGATTAGATATTTTCAACAGGCTTGAGGTTAAATATATAATCTTAGGAAGAAACAAATATGTAGTAACCAATAGGATTGACATCTGAGAGCAGTAGGCACCCTGGACATAGATGCTTTTAGTAATCCATGGTCACTTTCCATTTAGGCTTTGGTACAATCATATGTGTGACCTTTGCATTTTGTGTCCAGAATACTACTGTGGTAAAATGTATATGTAGATCAGGTGACATAAGTATTTCTTCCACCATAAAGGGGAGTAGTATTCTGGAAACTTATAAATTAGTACTGGGGATACAAATAGGTGTACCTTGTGTTGATGATTATTGAGATGATGCATGAATAGACCATAATGTGAATAAAGTATGTAACTGGATCCAACATTAAATAATGGATTGAGTTTGCATCTGAAAATATATTGGAAATCTTATATTGATATATATACCATCATTCCAACGAGTTATATATGCAATGGTATTATTAGGGTTACGGTTTGTCGTGAAGAGTGAGTTTTGCTTCAAAAATGATTATGGAATCGAAAATAATGTGTTTAGAAAGAAGTCTAGTGAAAAGACCAGTAAAGAAACATGGAGGAATACATGTGTTCTGAAGTAGTAAGTAATTGAAAGTGAACCAAATGCCAAAACAATTTGTGAAGTTCTGGATGAAAAAATACATCCTATGATGTCCATAAACTGAAGAAATAGTAATGTACCAGTGTTGAGTAAAAATGAACTTCAAATTACACATCATGTCCCATAGCAATCTACTTGCATTGATGTTAAACTGGTTCAGTTACTGTAGAAATATTAGGATTTTTAAGCACCATCCACTGAACTAAGTTTTCAGTAGTAGGAAACCAAAATATATTTCAGGTTTATGAATATTACTGAGAATAATCTTGTGAAAATTTGAATTTAAATGAACATAAATGAATATGAATGAATTTAGGGAGTGTATAATAAGACACATATTTTTCATATTTTTTTAAAATCCGTAGAATATACACACACACACACGCACACACACACACACACATGCACACACACACACATTAATATTTAGCAATATATATGCCAATCGATATTCATCATGAAATATAATTCATTCACAAATCCAAAAATATTCATTTTACTGAACATGGATTTATGTATAGTGTTTTTCACTAGGAAGCTCACCCATAGGTGGAATTTTCAGTTCCATCATTATTTAGGGAGAGTCATCTCTTCTCACAATTTTTATATTCCAAAGTCAGTGATCTTACAAGAATGTACGTGTGATACCAGGTAGGATATTGTATATGCATAAAAAAATTACATGTGCTGAATAGGATACAGAGAAAGGGAGACAGGAATTTACATATGTGATAACTTTAAAAAATCATGGAGAAATATTAAAATGAAAAGTTTACTAAATTTAAAACACATACTCTTGATAAAGAGGAAGACAAATACAAATATACACCATGCTTCCTATAAAAGGACTGTACTTCTATTCAGTTAGGTTTTTTTTTCTCCATGATATTAGGATTAGTAGTCATAGTCTAGTAGGGTATGGGTTAGTGTCAGGGATTCAGTATTTCAAATGGAAAATAGGAAAATGAATCTAATGTGTATGCAAACATGTGATACACAAAAATCTTCCCTCTCTTATCCAGAACAATACCTTGACATAACCATCGCTAAAAGTAAGACACAATTAGAGGAGAGGAGTTAGAAAACCTGTGAATACATATGTGGAATGAAAAATGCTCAGGAGTTCACAACACTGGAGGTGGTAAAACAGTTTACAAAAGTATGGGAGATGGTAAACACTTCAGAAACATGGAGCTGTGCTGACCTAAAGACTTATTGAGAAACTTCCTCTGAGGTTAGGCACAAGAAATATATGTATGGCAATATTTAAATCAATGGTTCTGCAACTGATGTGATTCTGCAATCTGGGTCTGCATCTATGTGACCTGGAGGACATGGTTCTTTATTTTGTAATGAACATGAGGCAGCAGGTCTGAAAACTCCCTTTGTAGGTAAACTGTTGCTACTGGGAGCTAAGTGTCTTCCCGTGTGGTCTGTGAAGCCATTTGGTCATCCTCCACTTTTCAGGGTGTTTCTTACTGCTGCACTGGGAATTTGGTATTTGCTTCATGAAATACAATATGTTCAACTGGGACACAATGCTGGAGGGAGTTCTGTCATGTGTGGTTGGTCAGGGTCGGCAAGAGAATGTACGAACCAGGCTTCTATCCCACATAGCTTTCCCCTTGACTATAGCAACCTGATTCTGAACATTGCCCTGAAACCTCTACATATAACAAGATGCCTTTACATATAAAGGTCTGCTGCCTGCACCATGTCAGTCGCAAGATTTGGAAGCCAATGGAAGATCCAGGTGGTCCTACCAAAAATATTTATTTACACACCTATAGTCCACTGTTCTACGCCCACTACCCAGCAGGCTCCAACTTACTGGCATCTCTGTTCTACACCATTTTCACGAAACTCAGTCAATCAAGGCACTGTTTGTTATACTCATGATCAGCAACAGGATATCTAAAGGTTATCCAGTGCCACCTGGTCATGGGGATTTCAAAAATTTCATGGTATTAATCTAGTCATTTTTCAAGGATGAAGTTGGAGGCACTGTGGGTTTCATTTAATTCAGGAACCATTAAATGGTGAGGAAGCTCATTTCAATGAAAGCTCTGGAGAACACTCACTGGCAAGCCTTCCCAAAGAGTGGCCAAAAGGACACATGAATCCAGGCCCATTGAGGTATACAATGTGAGGTCCATGTGTGTTTGGACTCTCAATTATGGCTACCAAGTCTTTAAGAATTAAAACATGTGATATCCTGGCTCAGAATCCCTGAGCTCTGTGGAAAGCCATCCTGGGCCTAGATCTCAGTTTCCAAAAGCGATTCTCATGCGTGGTCTCCTAAAATCCCAACACTATTCATGGCAATACTTCTCTGAGGTCAGTTCCAGAACTCAGTCTCTAAGGGGAATCACACCAGAGTTCAAGCCCTGGTGGACCCAGTCATCTCTTCCAACTACCACACAAATTACCACAATTAAAACAAGAACCCTCCCATATGGCCCTCATCTTCTTTCATAGAGACACTCATCATAATCTGGCTGGAGGTTTCCATGAGGGGTGCAGACCAAGACAGTGTCCCAAATAAGCTCCTTTGCCCCTCATTTGCCTAAAGTCAAAGTGGCCTGGACACCCATCCGGTGAACCAAAAGGGATCAAATAGGCCTGCCGTTAATACCGCTCCAATTTGAGGACTACTGTCTGTGGGGTTTAGATTCTTTATGTGAATTTTAGTCATGAGAAAACCCAAGCACAATGGGCTAGCCTCTGCAGGTTTTGTAGAACTCTTTTGACCCAAAGGATCCCATTCTCACTTGATGGAAGTCAGGAACCTTACAGAGGAAGTCCAGAGACTTCCTCCCAATAATTGCTCTTTTGGCGAATTTTCTTTTGGATGCACACATGGTAACTTTCTTTAGATCCATCAGGTGCTGAGAATCTAAGCCACAGCCACACACAGGGCCAAGGGCATGATTCAGACACATCCCTTTCCAAAGCAATTAAGGAAAGTGCCACAGGTATGCCCATTCATTTCCATTTGAAAACTGTTTTCTTCAGGCTTCACAAAGGGGTGGCCTGAGGCAAAGACCTTCCTGACATTCAGGGCAACAGAACAATAGGTAAGCAAAAGGCCGAAAGCAGGGTTTCTCCTCTGAGACTTTCCTGGTCACACTGATATCTGAGTTTTCTGAGATGCTCGCCATCCCCTACAGCTAACCAGTACATGGCCATGTCACAGAGCTTGTAGGTGGTACATATCTTGGACACAAAACCATGGGCCTATTCTTGAGATTGGCCGGAATTCAGGACGAAAATAGAAACTTAGGAAGGTAGCAGGTGTTGCTCATCGATAAGGCAAGCTACAGTCCATTCATAAATGGGGCAATATGAATGCTGAGAAGATTTCTACTAGACACGACACATCCATTGATGGATTCTCTTTTCTAATGTCTACAACCACGGAAACAGTGGAATACACAGACATAGAAACACTCGCCCTGTGAAAAGACTTACTAGAAACAGTCCACTTCAAATGAAACAAACCGACTGTCCTACCTATTCTCAGAAAATGAGACAAAACCACAAACCCACAACCACAACCACAAAGGCACCTCCTTCCCCTAAGTAGGTTTGTGACTATCCAGAGTGTCCTCTGACTTGTGGGCCATAATATGTTCCCCCAAAATGGCCTTTCCTGTCTCAGATCTTGTCTCCTTGGCCAACTCTGTGAACTTCTTAGGAGCCAACGGTGAGCTACTACCTGCTTTCTCATGAAAAGCCCTGCATCCGAGCTTTCCTGGCATTTGGCCTTCCTCACATCTGTAGGTACCAAAAAATACTGACCCTGTCCTTGGTAAATCCAAACAAGTGAGACCACTGGGACTGGGACTGGGACTGGCTCTGTGTGCCTGGCTTCCTGGATCCCACGTTCAGAGAGTTCCATCACCAAGAAAGTGAGGTGAGGTCACTTCCTTCCTGAACTGAATGAGGGCACTGTCTTGGCAGCCACTTTGTCCTAACTGTTGCTTCCAAGGGTCCCAAGAGATTGAGGCTGCCCCTACTTCCTGTGACATTTTCACAAGTTAGAATGGTATATCAACCAAAGGCACCCAGGAATAGATCTCCACACAGGCCTGGTTTGGTCCATGATCTCTACATTAAAAAAAAATCTGATTCAGACACAACCTTTTATCCTGACCGGGTTGTTTGCCATGGAAGATGACTTTTGGTCTCTCAGGTCCTTTATTGCTTCCTACATCTTCTCCAGGGATCATTTCTGAATGGACCTTTGAGGTTCTCAGCAGGTGGAAGTTTTTCTACATTTCTGTATTGTAATATCAACTCCTGCCCTGCTCTTCTGTAAAGTTAGATTGAGGGAACAGTGTCCGGTTATGGTTAAAAACATGCTCGATTTGGGTTAGAAATCATTTTGCTGGATGAATGATCGTATTGGGAACTTGCTATGTGTAGAAGAATATATAGGTGAAATATATGTGGTGGCTGAGAGACATGTCACAGAGACAAAGGGCACCTCTCTGGAGGACCCCGCAGAGAACTCGGGAAATCAAGGAACAATAGTCTTCTCGACTCAGTGATATTTTCTTTTAGATTCGTTATTGCCATACCATTGGGTTTTGCCGGCTACTCATTCCTGGTCTCAGTGTTGGACGTTCATTGCCTGTCTTTATGGTCTTGTCTTATCTGTGTCGTGTGTCCTTGCTTTTACTGTTTGTGGAACTTTCATTATGGAACAGAGCACGTCAATGCCTCTGTCCCTGACCCTTGATCACTGGACCAAAGTCCGCTTAAGGGCTCAGAATCTTTCTTTTTTTAGTAAAACGCTGGACCTGGCAGAATCTGTGTGCCTCAGAATGGCCCATCTTTGGAGTCGTATGGCCCCTAGAAGGATCTTTCTACTTCCCACTAATTTAAAAAGTCAGAGGTATTGTCTTTCAGCCAGCGCCACATAGCCATCCGGATCAACAGCCATATATCTTAACTTGGCAGGACCTCTGCAAATCTCCTCCTCCATGGGTGAAGCCTTTCCTTGCCCCTACCTCTGCTCCTACTCCTTCCCCCATGATCTCTCAAACCCTCTCAACCTCCTCCTCCTCCACCCTCTGTTCTCCCTGAGTCACAGATTTGACTCTACTGGACTCTTCTCCCCCTCCTTATCCCCTGCCCTCGTCCCCTAACACACAACACACTCTAAGTGATTCCGCTGCTGCTGACTAAGCCTCTCTACCATTGGAGGAAGCTAAGCCGGTAATAGGATCTGACAATGGACCGATGTTCATGACCCAGGTAAGTCAGGGGTTAGCCAGGAACCTGGGGATTAATTGGAAGTTAAATTGTGCTTATAGACCACAGAGTTCAAGACAAGTAGAAAGAATGAATAGAACTATTAAAGAGACCTTAACGAAATTAAGCTTAGAGACCAGCATAAGATTGGACTATGCTCCTGCCTTATGCAATGTTTCATGCAAGAAAAAATCCCTTTGTTTCTTTGAGTAACCTTACCACATGTGAAATTCTTTATGGTGGCCCTCCTCCAGTAGGGGACCTAAGCCCATCTGTAAGACCTAAAGATCCTTTCCACACCCCCTTGCTTGACAGACTTAAAGATCTTGAAAGAACTCAGTAATACCTGTGGAAACAGCTGGCCACTGCCTACCCAACTGCGAACCAGGGGATTCCACATCCATATCAAGTAAGAGATTTCATCTATGTAAGATGATATCAGGTGTCATCCCTGGTACCCCGCTGAAAAGGACCATACCAGGTGCTATTATAACACCTACAGTGGTAAACGTAAACAGAATCACTTCCAGGATCCATGCCTCTCATCTCAAGCCTGCTCCCTGTACAGAATCTTTCTGGAAACTGAAAAAGACTGGTAACAGTTTCAAATTGTGTATTGGCAATGTGAATAAGGTTATATACTCTCCCCTTGGCTACAAGTAGTCCTAACCCTCATCAGCCCATTAAGCAGTGATGGCTGATCACAAATCCTACTGGAAAAGAAGTATGGTCTATCTCGCATACAGCCCCCTTAGGGACCTGGTGGCCATCTCTCCACCCAGACATTTGTTAGCTGGCTATAGGTATTTCCTATTGTGATATCACTGATGAAGAGGATCCCACTAAAATACCATTAAATCCCTTCTGTACCATAGATAATGGAAACAAACATTATGGATGTAGGGACACGCAAGCCAGATGCAGGTTGGCTAGTCTAGATTACTAAGTTTGCCTGGCAGACTATCAAAGCCACAAAGAGTAACGGCTGTGTGGGGGAAAAGCCGACTTTTTCTGTATGTCATGGGAATGTGTGCATACAGGGGCTGCCTGATGGAACCCCAATTCTTCATCAAATTCAGTACACAGCATTGGCCACATTACCAATTAGACAACCAAAAACTATGGCACCCAGAGGGGTCTCTAGATCCTCAAATTTTGCATGACCTTTTTGACTTCTGCAAGTGCTCAAAAGAGTGAAAGGAAATTCCCCTATGTGGAAGCCTATTCCCTCCTTCACTCACATCCTGAACTATGCTTCTCCAATAGATCATTATCCTCAGCCTTCTGCTCCAGACCCTCTGCTGTCACTCCCATCTCAGCAACTTGATTTCTCCCCTCCAATAACTAGATCAGAAACCCAAAGCTCTACCAGTTCTCTGACCATAGCCCCCTTGCTGAGGTAGCAGGTACATAGGTACCGCTCCACCGACTCATTCCTCTCATCTCCTGTCAGTGCCCTCACCTGGTCCCACCAGGTCCTCTTACCAGCTAACCCAATGCTCAAACGAGCTGAGGAGAGCCCTGAGACCCTTATCCAAGATGTAATATAATTTGCCTTTAAAGTTGCTTTGTCATCACTGAAAACAGGTTACTAAAATTTAAAGTCCCTCACAGGATTTTGGGATCCTCACTCCCGTCTTTCACTCTGCTCTACCTGATCTACTGCTCAAGTTTGCTGCTAGGAAATTCCCAATACCCTTTCGCATTATTCTTTTACATCTCTCTTTTCCCTCATTCTCAGATCCTCGGAGGTGCTCTCAGCCCCACCTTCCCCGTCTTTCCCCCTCTGTACCAGGTCCACAGAAAAGTCTTAAATGACCTTCTTCAGAAGTCTTCACCATGGCTGAGTTTTGAACTTTCAGCCAAAGAGTCCCAATAAAGACTTTAATGTAGATAAACATTCTCTTTTGTATTGCCCTGTTCTACTTGGCCACTGGCTAAAAATCTCAGTACTTCTAAGCTAGACAACCTCTAACTAGTTTTTCACAAAATATGTGAACAAGTCCTCTGGCCTTCAGCTGGGGCTTCACAGAGATGGCTACATTTCTAAGATAAAGAAATTACCAACCGGGCTCCATGGTAACAGCTGGCAGGGGGAAAATAAGAAAGGGAAGAAAAAGCTCTCCTCCTCCCAGGTGTCCTTGAAAAGTTAACTTGCCCAGAACAGAAGGAAAAACAGAAACAAATACTGCTTTTTTAAACTTCTGAAGACTGTGAACTTCTGAGCCCCATGCCTTATATGTTGGGTACAAATTTCTGAAACTACCTAAACTTGAGTTTCAGGGGATTAATTGATTACAATAGAAGCAATGCCCTCTGAATCCGGTTGCAACCAAATAGGACTGTTTCCCTCTCTTGAGTGCTATCTTAGGTGCCTTGCTTTGTCAGTGCCTACAACAGCATAATTCTATATACTTAAACATCGTTTATGTTTTCATGAAATGATCAAGATATGTGATAATTTGTGTAATGGTGCAGATGTTTCCCAGAGTGCTCTATCATGACGCAGGTTCATTTGAGGATCAAATAGGGGAGGCATACAACCGGTTCCACTGGGAACATATATCCCTCACTTTAGCCATCCTATTAGGAATAGGAGTTGCTGCACGGGTGGGCAGAGGAACCAGTGGCATTGTCCATGGGACACAAAAGATGACCCAATTAGAAGCAGCAATAGAGCAAAAGTAAGATATTAGAAACCTCCTTCAGGGCTGCATGAAACTTTAACCTCTCTCTCTGAAGTTGTTTTACAGAACAGTTGAGGGTTGGACCTCCTCTTCATTAGAGAAGGGGGTCTTTGTGCTGCATTGAGGGAAGAATGTTGTTTTTATGCTGACTATACTGGAGTTGTAATAAAATCTATGAGTAAATTTAAAAGACACCTTGAAGAGCATCAACAAGTGAGAGAGGCCCAAAAAGGGTGGCTTGAGTCTTGGTTCACACAGTCCCCCTGGTTAACTACGTTTTTATCAACCCTGGCCGGTCCAATAATAATCCTCATATTATTGCTAACTATAAAACCCTGTTTGCTCAACCGTGTAATGTCTTTTCTCCAGGCTCAAATTGGACGAGTTAAACTTATGGTAATACCCCACTAGCAGACATTGAATGTGACACCCTCCAATGATCATTTTTATGATTAAAATTAGCCAGAAGAAGAAGTGGGGAATGAAATATTAATAAAATAGGTACTTGTCACATCTTGTTTTTCTGTATGCTTAACAGAACACTGTTGAAATCTTGAGAAATGTTTGCAAATCTTGTTCCCAGAATGTTCTATCCCCAGCTGCCAAATTGCAGAATGTACTCCCTCTCCCAGTTGCATGCAAACCGCCCACTCGCCCTGACCCATCAATACAATTCCCTCCCTTCCCTCTCCAGGGAAAGTATATAAGCTCTACTTCAGCTATTCTCAGGGCTATCTGCTCTATTCAGGTGAGCTCTGAACCCCAGCCTGCTGGACACCCAATAAACCGTTTGATGTTGCATGAGATAGTCTGTTGGTAGTCTCCTCCTCTGAAGCTCGCACCACATTTACTTGGATGATTAAATGTAGAAGAGAACATCCAGTCAAAAAGGGATAGTCTGTAGCATTACGAAGATAGTCAATAAGTTTAGGAAGAAGGGTGAGTATAAGATTTGGAACAAAAGTTTCTTAGCAATAGGATTTCGATTAGAGAGTGAATGTAAATGTCAGCACAGGTGAAGAGTCAGTCACAATGATGAACTGGGGAAAATATGTAGGAAAGCATATATCAATATAGACATTACAAAATCAGGCAGAGTATAAAGTGAGTGATAGGATTAGACATTTTGAACAGGGTTGAGTTTAAATATATAATCTTAGGAAGAAACAAATATGTAGTCACAAATAGGATTGACATTTGAGGGCACTGGGCAAATTTCAGGTGGATGAATATTTCTGAGAATAATCATGTGAATAGTTGATTATAAATCCACATACATGAACATGAATGAATTTAGGGAGTGAATATAAGACACATATATTTCATATTTTGAAAAATCTGGAGAGTGTATATATATATATATATATATATATATATATATATATATATATACATATACATATACATATATATACATATACATAAAACACAGACACAGACAAAAAAGTAGCAATATATATGTCAATCAAAATTCATTATAAAATATATACCATCCACAGATCTAAAAATATTCATTTTACTGAACATGGATTTATGTATAATGCTGTTCAACTAGCAAGCTCACCCATAGGTTGAATATTCAGTTCCAACAGGGTTTAGTAGGAGTGATCTCTTCTAACAATTTGTATCTGCCAAGTCAGCCACCTCACAAGAATGTACGTGTGGTACCAGATAGGAATCTATATGTGCATATAAGAATACAGAGAAAGGGAGACAGGAATTCACATATTTGTTAACCTTAAAGATACAAGGACAACTATTTCAACAAACAATTGACTAGATTTATAACTCCAACTCTGTATCATGCAAAAGGCAAGTCCATCTATACACCATGCCTACTCTGAACTGCTTGTATTTCTATTCTTTATGGGTTATTTTTCTCCATCATATTAGGATTAGTAGTCAGAGTCTGGTAGGGTATGGGTTAGAGTCAGGTATTCAGTATTTTGAATTGAAAATAGGACACTGAATCCAATGTGTATGCAAATATATGCTACGGAAAAATCTTCCCACTCTCCTCCAGAACAATGCCTTGACATTACCTTCGCCCCAAGTAAGACCCAATTAGAGGAGAAGAGTTAGAAAATCTGTGAATATTATCTAGAATGGAAAATGCTCCAGATTTCACATCTTTGGAGGTGGTAGAGGAGTTTCCAAAAGTAAGAGACAGGGTAAACACTCCACAAACATGGAGCTATGCTGGCCAAAAGACTTTTTGAGAATCTGCCTCTGAGGTTGGGCACTTGAAATATATGTTGTTGTCAGGAGCTTTAGCTTTATTTGTAGTGAAACCATCAAAGCTGGATCTGCATCTATGTGACCTGGAGGAAATGATTACTTATTTTCAAATAAAAATGAGGCAGCAGTGATGAATTCTCTTTTTGTAGGTAAACATTGGCCACTGAGGGCTAAGGGTCTTCCAGTGTGGACTGTGAAACCAATGGTCATCCTCCAATTTTCGTGGTGTTTCTTGCTGCTGCACTGGGAGTTTGGTATTTGCTTCATGAAATACAACGAGTTCAAATGGGACACAGTGCTGAAGGGAGTTCTGTCAGGTGTGGTTGGCAGGGTCTCCAGGAGAATGCACCAACCAGGGTTCTATCTCAAGTAGCTTGCCCCCTTGACAATAGCAACATGATACTGAACATTGCTCTGAAACCTCTCCATATAAAAATATGCCTTTACATATATGGGTGTGATGGTTGCACCATGTCAGTCACAGCCATTTGGAAGCCAATGGAAGATCCACATGGCCCCACCACAGATGTTTTATCACACATTTGCATAACACAGCTCTAGGCCCACTACTTACCAGGCCCCAACTTACTGGCATCTCTGTTCTACACCATTTTCATGAAACCCAGTCAATCAAGGCCCTGTCTGGTATACTCATGATCATCAACAGGACATCAAAGGTCCTCCAGTGCCAGCTGGTCATCGGAATTTCTAAAATTTCATGGTAATTATCTAGCATTTTTTCACAGATGCATTTGGAGGCAATGTTGGTTTCAATTCATTCAGGAACCATTAAATGGTGAGGAAGCTAATTTCAGGGAAATCTCTGGAGCACTCTCACAGGCAAGTCTACCCAAAGAGTGGCCAAAAAGTCACATGAAGCCAGGCCCATGGAGGTCTACAAAGCAAGGTCCAAGTGTGTTTTGAATCTCAATTATGCCTGCCAAGTCTTTCAGAATAAAATCATGTAATATCCTGGCTGTGATTCCCAGTGTTCTGTGGAAAGCCACTCTGGGCCTTGATCCCAGGTTGCAATGGCAACTCTCATTCATGGCCTCCTAAAATCCCAACACAATTCATGTCAATACTTCTCTGAGGTCAGTTCCAGAACTCAGTCTCTAAGGGGAATCACAGGAGAATTCAAGCCCAGGTTTACCCAGTCATCTCTTCCAACTGCCACACAAATGACCACAATTATAACCAAAACACTCCTACATGGCCCTCATCTTCTACCATAAAGATACTCATCATGATATCTGGATGGAGGTTTTCATGAGAGGCACATTCCAAGACAGTGTCCAAAATAAGCTCTCTTGCCCCTCATTTGCCGAATGTCAGGGTGGCTTGGACACCCTTCCTGTGAACCAGGAGTGATCAAATAGGCCTGCCCTTAATACTGCTTCGCTTCTCCAATTTGAGGCTCTCTGACTGTTGGGTCTAGATTCTTTTTGTGAATTGGAGTCATGAGAAAAGCCAAGCCCCTCTGCAGAGATTTGAAGAACTCATTTCACCCAAAGAATCCCTATTCTGACATGATGGATTTCAGAAACCTAACAAAGGAAGGCAATATAATTCATGCACATTGATTGAACGTTTTTCCATTTTGGTTTAGATGCACATATGGGATCTTTCTTTACTTCCATCAGGTGCTGAGAATCTAAGTCACAGCCTAAAACAGGGCAAATGGCCTGAATCAGACACATCCTTTTCCAATGAAATTAAGCAAAGAGCCAGAGGTGATGCACATTCATTTCCATTTGAAAACTGTTTTCTTCAGGCTTAACAAAGGGGTTGCATGAGACAAAGACCTTCCTGATATTCAGGGCAACAGAACAATAGGTAAGCAAAAGGCCCAAAGCAGGGTATCTCCACTGAGACTTTCCTGGTCACACTGATACCTGAGTTTTCTGAGATGCTGGCCATTCCATTCAGGTATCCAGTACATGGCCATGTCAAAGACCTTGGATTTGGTACATATCTTGGACACATAACCATGAGCCTATTCTAGAGAGTGGCCAGAATTCAGGAAGAAAACAGGGACTTAGGAAGGTATTAGGTGTTGCCCGTGCATAAGGCAAGCCACACTCCATTCATAAATTGGGCAGAATGAAGGCTGGGAAGCTTTATACTAGACATGACACATCCATTGCTGCATTCTCTTTTCTCATGTCTACTACCACAGGCACAGTGGGATACACAGACATGGAAACACTCACCCCTTCAAATGACTTACCGGAAACAGTTCACTCCAAAACAAACAAACCGCCATTCCTACTTATTTTCAGAACATGAGACAAACCACAAACCCACACCCACTCCCAAAAAGGCACCTCCTTCCCCATAGGTGTATGACTAACCAGAGTGTCCTCTGACTGGTGGCCATACTCTGTTCTTCCGAAATGGCCTGTCCTCTCTCAGATCTGTTTTCCTTGGCCAACTCTGTAAAGTTGTAAGGAAAAAGTGGAGAGCCACTACCTGCTTTCTCAGGAAAGCTCCCTATTCAGAGCTCTCCAGGCATTTGGTAATCCCACTTCAGTAGGTACCAAGAATGACTGACTCTATCTTTGGTAAATCCAAACAAGTGAGCCCACTGGGACTGGGCCTGGGACTGCCTCTGGGTGCCTGGCTCCTTGGATACAAAGTTCAGAGAGTTCCATCACCAAGGAAATGAGGTATGTCACATTCTTTGGAACTGAATGAGGTCACTGCCTTGGCAAATGTATATCTTATGATGTTCAAAAACTGAAGAAATAATAATGTACCAGTGTCGAATACAAATGAATGACAAATTACATATCATGTCCCATAGGAGTCTACTTGCATTGATGTTAGACTGGGTCAGTTACTGTAGAATAATTAGGATTTGTATGCACCATTCACTGAAGTTAGTTTTCAGTACTAGGAAACAAATATGTATTTCAGGTGGATGAATATTTCTGATTATAATCTTGTGAAAAGTGGATTATAAATCCACATACATGAACATGAATGAATTTAGAGAGTGTATATTAGACACATATATTTCATATTTTGAAAAATTTGGAGAGTATATCTATATCTATATCTATATCTATATCCATATCTATATATATATACACACACACACACAAACACACACACACAACACTCACAGACATTAAAAGGTACCAATATAAATGCCAATCGAACTCATCAGTAAATATATATCATCCACAAATGCAAAAATATTTATTTTACTGAACATGAGTTAATGTATAATGTTGTTCTACTAGGACGCTCTCCTATAGGTTGAATTTTCATTTCCAACAGCATTTAGGAGGAGTGAACTCTTCTCACAATTTGTATCTGCCAAGGCAGCCACCTCACAAAAATGTACGTGTGATACCTGGTAGGATTCTATATATGCATATAAATATACATGTGTGAATAGGCTACAGAAAAGGGAAACAAGAATTCACATATTTGTTAAGTTTAAAAACACATGGAGAATATTTCAATTAAAATTTGACTAGATTTATAACTCCTACCTTATATAATGCAAATGTCAAGTCCAACAATACAACATGTCTCCTCTGAAGTGCTTGTATTTCTATTGTGTTGGGTTAATTTTCTCCATTATATTAGGATGAATAGTCTGAGTCTACTAGGTATGGGTTAGTGTCAGGGATTCAGTATTTCGAATGGAAAATTGGAAAATGAATCCAATGTGTATGTAAATATATGCTGCACAAATATACTAGTGCTCTCATCCAGAACAATGCCTTGACATTACCTTCACCCCAAGTAAGACACAATTAGAGGAGAAGAGTTACAAAATCAGTGAATACATATCTGGAATGGAAAATGCTCAGGAGTTCACAACCTTGGAGGTGGTAGAGCAGTTTCCAAAACTAAGGGACAGGGTAAACACTCCAAAAACATGGAGCTCTGGTGGCCTAAAAACTTTTTGAGAAACTTCCACTGAGTTTTGCACTTGAAATATATGTTGTTTTCAGGAGATTTGGCTTCCTTTGTAGTGAGACCATCAAAGCTGGGTCTGCATCTATGTGACCTGGAGGACATGGTTTCTTATTTCCAAAGAACTAGATGAAGCAGTGCTGAATCCTCTCTTTGAAGGTAAACTGAGGCCACTGGGGACTATGTGTCTCCCCGTGTGGACTGTGAAGCCATTTGGTCCTCTTCCACTTTTTGTGGAGTTTTTGCTGCTGCACTGTGAGTTTGGTATTTGTTTCACAAAATACTAGGAGCTAAACTGGGACACAGTGCTGGAGGGAGTTCTGTCACGTGTGGTGGGTCAGGGTCTGCAAGAGAAGGAACCAACTAGGCTCCTATCTCTCACAGCTTGCCCCATTGCCCCCTTGTCCATATCAACCTGATTCTTAATTTTCCTCTGAAAACTCTCCATATAACAATATGCCTTTACATATAAGGGTCTGCTGGCTGCACCATGTCAGTTACAAGCCATTTGGAATCCAATGGTATATCCACATGGCCCTACCACGGAAGTTTTATCAAACACCTCCCCACCACTGCTCTAGACCCACTACTCAGCAGGCTCCAACTTACTGGCATCTCTGTTCTACACCATTTTCATGAAACTCAGTAAGTCAAGGCACTGTCTGGTATAATCATGATCAGCAACAGGACATCCAATGTTTCTCCAGTGCCACCTGGTCATAGGAATTTCAAAAATTTCATGGTATTTATCTAGCCATTTTTCAAGCATGAAGTTGGAGGCACTGTGGGTTTCAGTTCATTCAGCAAACATTAAATGGTGAGGAAGCTCATTTCAATGAAATATCTGGAGAACTCTCACAGGCACGGCTTCCCAAAGAGTGGACAAACGGTCACATTAGGCCAGGCCCATTGATTTCTACAATGTGAGGTGCATGTGTGTTTTGACTCTCAACTATGGCTGCCATTTCTTTAAGAATAAAATCATGTGATATCCTTGCTGAGATTTCCAGTCCTCTGTTGAAATCCACCCGGGGCCTAGGTCTCAGTTTCCAAGAGCGACTTTCATGCGTGGCCTCTTAAAATCCCAACAAAATTCATGGCAATGCTTCTCTGAGTTCAGTTCCAAAACCCAGTCTCTAAGGGGAATCACACCAGAGTTCAACCCCACGTGTACCCAGTCATTTTTTCCAATGCCACACAAATGACCAAAATCAAAACCAAAACACTCCCACATGGCCCTCATCTTATTCCATATAGTCAATCATCTTAACCTCTGGCTGGAGGTTTCCATGAGGGGCGCAGCCCAAGACAGTGTCCAAAATCAGCTCCTTTGCCCCTCATTTGCCTAAAGTCAGGGTAGCCTGGACACCGTTTCTGTGAACCAGGAGTGAACAAATAAGCCTGCCTTTAATACTTCTTTGTTTCTCCAATTTCAGGCCTACTGATTTTAGGTATCAATTCTTTAGGTGATTTAGAGTCATGCAAAAACTCAAGCACCTCTGCAGGGCTTTGAAGAACTCATTTGACTCACAGAATCCCTATTCTCATTTGATGGAGTGCAGGAACCTAACAGAGGAAGGCAAGAGACTTCATCCACAATGAATGATATTTTTTGCCATTTTGGTTTTGGAAGCTCACATGGGATCATTCTTAAGATCCATCAGGTGCTGAGAATCTAAGTCACAGCCACACACAGGTCCAAAGGCTGATAAAGACACATCTCTTTCCAAAGCAATTAAGCAAAGAGCCACAGGTGAGGCCCATTCATTTCCATTTGAAAACTGTTTTCTTCAGGCTTCACAAAGGGGTGGCCTGAGGCAAAGACCTTCCTGACATTCAGTGAAACACAACAATAAGTAAGCAAAAGGCCCAAAGCAGGGTTTCTGCACTGAGATTTTTTTGGTCACACTGATATCTGAGTTTTCTGAGATGCTCGCCATTCTCTTCAGGTATCCAGTACATGGCCATGTCACAGAGCTTGGCGGTGGTACATTTTTTGGACACAAATCCATGAGCCTATTCTGGAGAGTGGCCAGAATTCAGGAAGAAAACAACAACTTAGAAAGATAGCAGGTGTTGCACATCGATAAGACAAGCTGCAGTCCATTCATATATTGGTCAGGATGAATTATGGGAAGATTTATACTAGACAGGACTCATCCATTAATGCATTCTCTTTTCTAATGTCTACAACAACAGACACAGTGGGATACACAGAAACAGAAACCCTCGCCGTGTCAAATGACTTACTAGAAACTGTCCACTCCAAACCAAACAAACCGCCTTTCCTATCTATTCTCAGAACATGAGACAAAACAACAAACCCACACCCACTCCCACAAAGGCACCTCCTTCCCCCAAGTAGGTCTGTGACTATCCGGAGTGTCCTCTGACTGGTGGGCCATACTATGTTCCCCCGAAATGGCCTGTCTTCTCTCAGACCTTCTTTCCTTGACCAACTCTGTGAAGATGTCAGGAAAAAGTGGTTAGCCACTACCTGTTTTCTCAGGAAAGGTCCATCTTCAGAGCTCTCCTGGCATTTGGCCATCCTCACATCATTAGGTACCAAGAAAACTGACTCTGTCCTTGGTGAATCCAAACAAGTGAGCCCACTGGGACTGGGACTGGGACTGCCTCTGGGTGCCTGGCTTCTTGGATACCAAGTTCAGAGAGTTCCATCACCAAGGAAATGAGGTATGTCACATTCTTTGGAACTGAATGAGGTCACTGCCTTGGCAACCACTTTGTCCTAACAGTTGCTTCCAAGGGTAACATAAGATGGAGGTTGCCCCTACTTCCTGTGACACTTTCATAAGGTAGAATGTATATCAACCATTTGCACCCGGGAACAGCTCTCCACTCAGGCCTGGTTTGGTCCATCTTCTCTACAATAAGAACAGAGAGATTCAGATTCAGACACATCCCTTCATCCTGACCAGGTTGTTTGCCATGGAAGATGACTTTTGCTCTCTCAGGTGCTTCATACCTGCCTACAACTTCTCCAGGTATCATTTGTGCATGGACACTTGAGGTTCTCATCAAGTGGAAGGTCCCCAACTTTCCTGTATTGTAAGAACTACTCTGACAGCTCTTTTGTTCTTTTTGGTTTGGGATGCACACATGGGATTTTTCTTTAGACCCATCATGTGCTGTGAATCTAAGCCACAGCCTCACATAGGGCTGAGAGGCTGATTCAGAAACATCCATTTCCAAAGCAATTAAGCAAAGAGGCACAGGTAATGACCATTCTTTTCCATTTGAAAACTATTTTCTGCAGGCTTCACAAAGTGTGGCCTGAGGCAAAGACCTTCCTGACATTCAGGGCAACAGAATAGGTAAGCAAAAGGCCCAAAGCAGGGTTTCTCCACTGAGACTTTCTTGGGCATACTGATATCTGAGTTTTCTGAGATACTCGCCATTCCCATCAGCTATCCAGTACATATCCATGTCACAGAGATGGAGGTGGTACATATCTTGGACACAAAATCATGAGCGTATTCTGGAGAGTGTCCAGAATTCAGGAAGAAAACAGGAATTTAGAAAGATGGCAGGAGTTGCCCATCCATACGGCAACCTGCAGTCCATTCATAAATTGCACAGGATGAATGCTTTGAAGCTTTCTCGTAGACAGGACACATCCATTGATGCATTCTCTTTTCTAATGTCTACAATCACTGACACAGTATGATATATAGACACAGAAACACTCACCTTGTCAAAGGACTTACTAGACACAGTCCACTCCAAAACAAACAAACCAGCTTTCCTAACTATTCTCAGAACATGAGACAAAACCACAAACTCACACTCACACCCAAAAAGTCACCTCCTTTCCCCAAGTAGGTCTGTGACTATCCGGAGTGTCCTCTGACTTGTGGGCCATACTATGTTCCCCCAAAATGGCGTGTCCTGTCTCCAATCTGGTCTATTTGGCCAACTCTGTGAAGTTGTCAGGAGCCCATGGTGAGAAACTACCTGCTTTCTCTGGAAAGGCCAGTCTTCATAGTTTCCAGGCATTTGGCTGTCCTCACATCAGTAGGTACAAAGAAAGAGTGACTCTGTCTTGTTAAATCCAAACAAGTTAGCCCACTGGGACATGGAGTGGGTTTGACTCTGTGTGCCTGGTTTCCTGGATCCCAAGATCACAGACTTTCATTACCAAAACTGTAAGGTGATGTCACTTTCTTCAAGATCTGAATGAAGTCACTGCCTTGGAAACCACTTTGTTTTAACAGTTGCTTACATGGTTCCCAAAAGATGGAGGCTGCCTCTACTTGCTGTGACTCATTCATATGTTAGAATGGTATATCAACCATAGGCACTGGGGAACAGCTCTCCACACAGGCATGGTTTGGTCCATCTTCTCTACATTAGGAAGAGAGAGGCTAATTCAGACACATCCCATCAACCTGACCAGGTTGTTTGCCATGGAAGATGACTTTTGCTCTCTCATGTCCTTCATAGATGCCTACATCTTCTCCAAGGATCATTTCAGCATGGACCTTTTAGGTTTTCAGCAGCTGGAAGATCGCCTATATTCCTGTATTGTAAGACCAACTCTGTCCCTGCTCTTCTGTAAAATTAGATTGAGGGAAAAGTGTATGGTTAGGGTTAATAACATGTTCAATTTGGGTTAGGAATCATTCTCTGGAATGAATATTTGTATTAGGAACCTGCGATATTTATAAGAATATATAGGTGAAATATAAGTATGAAAACAGAAATCTAGGTAAGTTTTGAAGCCCAGAAGGGCATTGGGCCCTTGATTGGGATACTTAGCATTGATTTATGTCCTGCACAGTTGTCTCAGTTAAATCAATATACTATGGCATAGGACCTTCTAATTTGGATGATTGAATGTGGAAGAGAACATCCAGTCAAAAAGGGATATTCGGTAGGATTAGGAAAATAGTCGGTGGGTTTAGATAAAAGAGTGAGTATAGGATTTGGACCAAAAGTTCTTTAGCAATAGGGTTTCAGGTAGAGAGTGAATGTAAATGTCAGCACATGTGAAGAGTCAGTCACAATGATGAACTGGGTAAAATATGTAGGAAAGCAATATTTTGAAGACGTATAAATTAATTGGGGGTACAAATAGGTGTACCTTGTGCCTATGAATATAGAGATAATGCATGAATAGACCATACTGTGAATAAATAATATAACTGGTTTGAACTTTAAATAATGGATTGAATTGATTTCTGAAAATATAGAGGAAACCTAATATTGATATACAATCATCCATTCCAAACAGTTATGCATCTAATGGTGATATTAGATTTATGGTTTATCATGAAAAGTGTGTGAGTTTTGCTTCAAAACTGATTATGAATTTAAAAAAAAAAATGTGTTTGCAGAGAAGTCTCATGAAAAGACCAGTCAAGAAACCGGGAGGAATACATGTGTTCTGAAGCAGGAAATGATTAAAAGTGAAAAAATACCTATAAAGTTGTGAACTTGTGGATGAAATATATATCCTATGATGTGCAAAAACTGCAGAAATATTAATGTAGCAGTGTTGAATATAAATGAACGTCAAAATACACATCATGTCCCATAGGAATCTACTTGCATTGATGTTAAACTGGGTCAGATACTGTAGAATTATTAGGATTTGTATGCACCATTCACAGAAGTGAGTTGTCAGTACAAGGAAACAAATATGTATTTCAGGTGGATGAATATTTCCAATAATAATCTTGAGAAAAGTTGATTATATTTCCTCATGCATACATGAAAGAATGTATGAATGTAGAGAGTGTATATAAGACACATATATTTCATGTTTTGATAAATCAGGAGAGTATATATATATATATATATATATATATATATATATATATATATACCAAAAAAACACACAGAGAAACATAAAAAAGTAGCAATATATGCCAAATGAAATTTATAATGAAATATATAACATCTACTGATGCAAAAATATATACTTTACTGAACATTGAATTATGTATAATGTTGTTGTACTAGGAAGCTCACCCATAGGTTGAATTTTTAGTTCCAACAGCGTTTAAGAGGGGTAGTCTCTTCACACAATTTATATCTGCCGAGTCAGCAACCTCACAAAAATGTACGTGTGATACCAGGTAGGATTCAATATGTACATATAAAAATACATGTGCTGTATAGGCTACAGAGAAAGGGAGGCAGGGATTCACATATTTGTTAATTTTAAAAACACATGAAAAACTATTCCAAATAAAAATTCACTAGATTTATAACACCTACCATTTATTATGCAAAAGAAAAGTTCAAAAATACACCATGCCTCCTCTGACCTGCTTGTATTTCTGTTCTATTTGGGTTATTTTTCTCCATCATATTAGGATTAGTAGTCAGAGTCTAGTAGGGTATGTGATAGTGTCAGGGATTCAGTATTTTGAATGGAAAATAGGAAAAAGAATCCAATGTCTATCAAATATGTGCTACACAAAATATTTTCCCTCTCTCATCCAGAACAATGCCTTGACATTACCTTCGCCCCAAGTAAGACACAATTAGTGGAGAAGAGTTATAAAATCTGTGAATATATAACTGGAATGGAAAATGCTCATGAGTTCACAACCTTGGATGTGGTAGAGAAGTTTCCATAAGTAAGGGACAGGTTAAAAACTCCACAAACATGGAGCTCTGCTGGCCTAAAGGACTTCTTGATAAACTGCCTCTGAGGTTGGGCACTTGAAATATATGTTGTTTTCAGGAGCTTTAGCTTCCTTTGTCGTGAGACCATCAAAGCTGGGTCTGATTCTATGTGACCTGGAGGACATGGTTTCTTATTTTCTAATGAACATGAGGCAGCAGTGGTGAATTCTCTCTTTTAAGTAAAATGTGACCAGTGCGTGCTAAGTCTCTCCCCATCTGGGCTGTGAAGCCATTTGGTCATCCTCCACTTTTTCATGGTTTTTCTTTCTCCTGCATTGGGAGTTTGGTATTTGCTTCACGAAATACAAGGAGTTCAAAAGGGACACAGTGCTGGATGGAGTTCTGCCACATGTGGTGGGTCAGGGTCTGCAGGAGAATGCACCAACCAGGCTTCTATCCCACATATCTTTTTCCCTTGTCTATTGCAACCTGATTCTTAACATTGCCATGAAACCTCTCCATATAACAAGACGCCCTTACATATTAGTGTCTGCTGACCTCACCATGTCTGTCACAAGCCATTTGGAAGCCAATGGCAAATCCATATGGCCACATCAGAGATGTATTATGACACACATACACACCACTGCTCTAGGCACACTACTCAGCAGGCACCAACTTACTGGCATGTCTGTTCTAGATCATTTTCATGAAACACAGTCAATCAAGGCACTGTCTAGTATACTCATGATAAACAACAGGACATCCAAAGGATCTCCAGAGACATGTTGTATAGTTGGACTTGACATTTGCATTATATAAGGTAGGAGTTATAAATCTAGTCAAATTTTAATTGAAATATTCTCCATGTGTTTTTAAACTTAACAAATATGTGAATTCTTGTTTCCCTTTTCTGTAGCCTATTCACACATGTATATTTATATGCATATATAGAATCCTACCAGGTATCACACGTACATTTTTGTGAGGTGGCTGTCTTGGCAGATACAAATTGTGAGAAGAGTTCACTCCTCCTAAATGCTGTTGGAAATGAAAATTCAACCTATAGGAGAGCGTCCTAGTAGAACAACATTATACATTAACTCATGTTCAGTAAAATAAATATTTTTGCATTTGTGGATGATACATATTTACTGATGAATTTCGATTGGCATTTATATTGGTATTTTTAAAGTCTGTGAGTGTTTGTGTTTGTGTGTGTGTGTGTGTATAGATATAGATATAGATATAGATATACTCTCCAAATTTTTCAAAATATGAAATATATGCGTCTAATATACACTCTCTAAATTCATTCATGTTCATGTATGTGGATTTATAATCCACTTTTCACAAGATTATAATCAGAAATATTCATCCACCTGAAATACATATTTGTTTCCTAGTACTGAAAACTAACTTCAGTGAATGGTGCATACAAATCCTAATTATTCTACAGTAACTGACCCAGTCTAACATCAATGCAAGTAGACTCCTATGGGACATGATCTGTAATTTGTCATTCATTTGTATTCGACACTTGTACATTATTGTTTCTTCAGTTTTTGCACATCACAGGATATACATTTCATCCACAAGTTCACAAATTAATAAGCATTGTTTCAACTTTCACCACTTCTTGCTTCAGAACACATGTATTGTCAGGGTTTCTTGACTGGTCTTTTCATGAGACTTCTTTCCAAACACATTATGTTGAATTTCCATAATCATTTTGAAGCAAAACTCACACACTCTTCATGATAAACCTAAACACAAATATTTCCATTACATATATACCTGGTTGGAATGAATGATTGTATATCAATATACGATTTCCTTTAATTTTTCAGATATCATTTCAATTCATTATTTAAAGTTCAAAAAAGTTATATTATTTATTCACAGTATGGTCTATTCATGCTTTTTCTCTATGTTCCTAGAAACAGGGTACACCTCTTTGTACCCCTGATTCTCATTTTACATCTTCAATATATTGCTCCCAGAAATGGTGAAAGAAATACTCATGTCACCTCATTATCACAGTAATATTCTGGACAAAAAATGGAAAGGTCACACTTATGATTGTACCAAAGCCTAAATGGAAAGTGAACATGGATTTCTAAAAAAATCCATGTCCAGGTTGCCTAATGCTGTCAATTGTCAATCCTATTAGTGACTACATATTTGTTTTTTTCCTAATCTATATATTCAAACTCAACCCTGTTGAAAATTTCTAATTCTATCACTCACTTTATACTTTGCCTGATTTCGTAATGTTTCTATTGATATCTGCTTTTCTACATATTTTCCCCAGTTCAACATAGTGACTGACTCTTCATATGTGCTGACATTTACATTCACTCAACAACCGAAAGTCTATTGCTAAAGAACTTTTGGTCCAAATCCTATACTCACTCTTCTTCCTAAACCTACAGACTATCTTCCTAATCCTACTGAATATCCCTTTTTGACTGGATGTTCTCTTCTAAATTCAATCATCCAATGTACAAGGTCCTATGCCATTGTATATCGAATTATCTGAGGCATCTTTGCAGAACATCATTCAAAGCTAAGTATCCCAATCAAGGGCAAAACCCTTCTGGGCTTCAAATCATACCTAGATTTCTGTTTTCCTACATATATTTCACCTCTATATTCTTGTAAATATTGCAGGTTCCCAATACCATTATTCATCACACAGAATCACTCGTAACCCAAATCAAACCTGTTTTTAACCCCAAGTATACACTGTTCCCTCAATCATTTTACAGAGGAGCAGGGACAGAGTGGTTCTTACAATACAGGAAAGTTGGGGACCTTCCACCTGATGAGAACCTCAAATGTCCATGCACAAATGATACCTGGAGAAGTTGTAGGCAGGTATGAAGCACCTGAGAGAGCAAAAGTCATCTTCCATGGCAAACAACCTGGTCAGGATGAAGGGATGTGTCTGAATCTGAATCTCTCTCTTCTTATTGTAGAGAAGATGGACCAAACCAGGCCTGAGTGGAGAGCTGTTCCCGGGTGCCAATGGTGATATACATTCTACCTTATGAAAGTGTCACAGGAAGCGGGGGCAAACTCCATTTTATGTTTCCCTTTGAAGCAACTGTTAGGAAAAAGTGGTTGCCAAGGCAGTGACCTCATTCAGTTCCAAAGAATGTGACATACCTCATTTCCTTGGTGATGGAACTCTCTGAACTTGGTATCCAAGAAGCCAGGCACCCAGAGGCAATCGCAGTCCCAGTCCCAGTGGGCTCACTTGTTTGGATTTACCAAGGACAGAGTCAGTTTTCTTGGTACCTAATGATGTGAGGATGGCCAAATGCCAGGAGAGCTCTGAAGATGGACCTTTCCTGAGAAAACAGGTAGTGGCTAACCACTTTTTCCTGACATCTTCACAGAGTTGGTCAAGGAAACAAGATCTGAGAGAAGACAGGCCATTTCGGGGGAACATAGTATGGCCCACCAGTCAGAGGACACTCCGGATAGTCACAGACCTACTTGGGGGAAGGAGGTGCCTTTGTGGGAGTGGGTGTGGGTTTGTTGTTTTGTCTCATGTTCTCAGAATAGATAGGAAAGGCGGTTTGTTTGGTTTGGAGTGGAAAGTTTCTAGTAAGTCATTTGACACGGCGAGTGTTTCTGTTTCTGTGTACCCCCCTGTGTCCGTTGTTGTAGACATTAGAAAAGAGAATGCATTAATGGATGTGTCCTGTCTAGTATAAATCATACCAAAATTCATCCTGCCCAATATATGAATGGACTGCAGCTTGTCTTATCGATGTGCAACACCTGCTATCTTTCTAAGTTGTTGTTTTCTTCCTGAATTCTGGCCACTCTCCAGAATAGGCTCATGGATTTGTGTCCAAAATATGTACCGCCTCCAAGCTCTGTGACATGGCCATGTACTGGATGGCTGAAGAGAATGGCGAGCATCTCAGAAAACTCAGATATCAGTGTGACCAGGAAAGTCTCAGTGCAGAAACCCTGCTTTGGGCCTTTTGCTTACTTATTGTTGTGTTGCACTGAATGTCAGGAAGGTCTTTGCCTCAGGCCACCCCTTTGTGAGGCCTGAAGAAAACAGTTTTCAAATGGAAATGAATGGGCCTCACCTGTGGCTCTTTGCTTAATTGCTTTGGAAAGGGATGTGTCTTTATCATCCTCTTGGGCCTGTGTGTGGCTGTGACTTAGATTCTCAGCACCTGATGGATCTTAAGAATGATCCCATGTGAGCTTCCAAAACCAAAATGGCAAAAAATTTCATTCATTGTGGATGAAGTCTCTTGCCTTCCTCTGTTAGGTTCCTGCACTCCATCAAATGACAATAGGGATTCTTTGGGTCAAATGAGTTCTTCAAAGCCCTGCAGAGGTGCTTGTGTTTTTGCATGACTCTAAATCACCTAAAGAATCGATACCTAAAATCAGTAGGCCTCAAATTGGAGAAACACAGAAGTATTAACGGCAGGCTTATTTGTTCACTCCTGGTTCACAGAAACGGTGTCCAGGCTACCCTGACTTTAGACAAATGAGGGGCAAACGAGCTGATTTTGGACACTGTCTTGGGCTGCGCCCCTCATGGAAACCTCCAGCCAGAGGTTAAGATGATTGACTATATGAAATAAGATGAGGGCCATGTGGGAGTGTTTTGGTTTTAATTTTGGTCATTTGTGTGGCATTGGAAAAAATGACTGGGTCCACGTGGGCTTGAACTCTGGTGTGATTCCCCTTAGAGACTGGGTTTTGGAACTGAACTCAGAGAAGCATTGCCATGAATTTTGTTGGGATTTTAAGAGGCCACGCATGAAAGTCGCTCTTGGAAACTGAGACCTAGGCCCCGGGTGGATTTCCACAGAGGCCTGGGAATCTCAGCAAGGATATCACATGATTTTATTCTTAAAGAAATGGCAGCCATAGTTGAGAGTCAAAACACACATGGACCTCACATTGTAGACCTCAATAGGCCTGGCCTAATGTGACCTTTTGTCCACTCTTTGGGAAGCCATGCCTGTGAGAGTTCTCCAGAGATTTCATTGAAATGAGCTTCCTCACCATTTAATGTTTGCTGAATGAACTGAAACCCACAGTGCCTCCAACTTCATGCTTGAAAAATGGCTAGATAAATACCATGAAATTTTTGAAATTCCTATCACCAGGTGGCACTGGAGAAACATTGGATGTCCTGTTGCTGATCATGAGTATACCAGACAGTGCCTTGATTTACTGAGTTTCATGAAAATAGTGTAGAACAGAGATGCCAGAAATTTGGAGCCTGCTGAGTAGTGTGTCTAGAGCAGTGGTGGGGAGGTGTTTGATAAAACATCCGTGGTAGGGCCATGTGGATCTACCATTGGATTCCAAATGGCTTGTAACTGACATGGTGCAGCCAACAGACCCTTATATGTAAAGGCATCTTGTTCTATGGAGAGTTTTCAGAGGAAAATTAAGAATCAGGTTGATATGGACAAGGGGGCAATGGGGCAAGCTGTGAGAGATAGGAGCCTCGTTGGTGCATTCTCTTGCAGACCCTGACCCACCACACGTGACAGAACTCCCTCCAGCACTGTGTCCCAGTTTAGCTCCTAGTATTTCGTGAAACAAATACCAAACTCACAGTGCAGCAGCAAAAACACCACAAAAAGTGGAAGAGGACCAAATGGCTTCACAGTCCACACGGGGAGACACTTAGTCCCCAGTGGCCTCAGTTTACCTACAAAGAGAGGATTCAGCACTGCTTCATCTTGTTCATTGGAAAATAAGAAACCATGTCCTCCAGGTCACATAGATGCAGACCCAGCTTTGATGTTCTCACTACAGAGGAAGCCAAATCTCCTGAAAACAACATATATTTCAAGTGTGGAAGCTCAGAGGCAGTTTCTCAAAAAGTTTTTAGGCCAGCAGAGCTCCATGTTTGTGGAGTGTTTACCCTGTCCCTTAGTTTTGGAAACTCCTCTACCACCTCCAAGGTTGTGAACTCCTGAGCATTTTCCATTCCAGATATGTATTCACTGATTTTGTAACTCTTCTCCTCTAATTGTGTCTTACTTGGGGTGAAGGTAATGTCAAGGCATTGTTCTGGATGAGAGCGGGAGGATATTTGTGCAGCATATATTTACATACACATTGGTTTCATTTTCCAATTTTCCATTCGAAATACTGAATCCCTGACACTAACCCATACCTAGTAGACTCAGACTATTCATCCTAATATAATGGAGAAAATTAACCCAACACATTAGAAATACAAGTACTTCAGAGGAGACATGTTGTATAGTTGGACTTGACATTTGCATTATATAAGGTAGGAGTTATAAATCTAGTCAAATTTATTTGAAATATTCTCCATGTGTTTTAAACTTAACAAATATGTGAATTCTTGTTTCCTTTTTCTGTAGTCTCTTCACACACGTGTATTTATATGCATATATAGAATCCTACCAGGTATCACACGTACATTTTTGTGAGGTGGCTGTCTTGGCAGATACAAATTGTGAGAAGAGTTCACTCCTCCTAAATGCTGTTGGAAATGAAAATTCAACTTATAGGAGAGCGTCCTAGTAGAACAACATTATACATTAACTCATGTTCAGTAAAATAAATATTTTTGCATTTGTGGATGATACATATTTACTGATGAATTTCGATTGGCATTTATATTGGTACTTTTTAATGTCTGTGAGTTGTGTGTGTGTGTGTGTGTGTGTGTGTGTGTGTGTGTGTATAGATATAGATATAGATATAGATATACTATCCAAATTTTTCAAAATATGAAATATATGTGTCTAATATACACTCTCTAAATTCATTCATGTTCATGTATGTGGATTTATAATACACTTTTCACAAGATGATAATCAGAAATATTCATCCACCTGAAATACATATTTGTTTCCTAGTACTGAAAACTAACTTCAGTGAATGGTGCATACAAATCCTAATTATTCTACAGTAACTGACCCAGTCTAACATCAATGCAAGTAGACTCCTATGGGACATGATATGTAATTTGTCATTCATTTGTATTCGACACTTGTACATTATTGTTTCTTCAGTTTTTGCACATCACAGGATATACATTTCATCCACAAGTTCACAAATTAATAAGCATTTGTTTCAACTTTCACCACTTCTTGCTTCAGAACACATGTATTGTCAGGGTTTCTTGACTGGTCTTTTCATGAGACTTCTTTCCAAACACATTATGTTGAATTTCCATAATCATTTTGAAGCAAAACTCACACACTCTTCATGATAAACCTAAACACAAATATTTCCATTACATATATACCTGGTTGGAATGAATGATTGTATATCAATATACGATTTCCTTTAATTTTTCAGATATCATTTCAATTCATTATTTAAAGTTCAAAAAAGTTATATTATTTATTCACAGTATGGTCTATTCATGCTTTTTCTCTATGTTCCTAGAAACAGGGTACACCTCTTTGTACCCCTGATTCTCATTTTACATCTTCAATATATTGCTCCCAGAAATGGTGAAAGAAATACTCATGTCACCTCATTATCACAGTAATATTCTGGACAAAAAATGGAAAGGTCACACTTATGATTGTACCAAAGCCTAAATGGAAAGTGAACATGGATTTCTAAAAACATCCATGTCCAGGTTGCCTAATGCTGTCAATTGTCAATCCTATTGGTGACTACATATTTGTTTTTTTCCTAATTTATATATTCAAACTCAACCCTGTTGAAAATGTCTAATTCTATCACTCACTTTATACTTTGCCTGATTTCGTAATGTTTCTATTGATATCTGCTTTTCTACATATTTTCCCCAGTTCAACATAGTGACTGACTCTTCATATGTGCTGACATTTTCATTCACTCAACAACCGAAAGTCTATTGCTAAAGAACTTTTGGTCCAAATCCTATACTCACTCTTCTTCCTAAACCTACCGACTATCTTCCTAATCCTACTGAATATCCCTTTTTGACTGGATGTTCTCTTCTAAATTCAATCATCCAATGTACAAGGTCTTATGCCATTGTATATCGAATTATCTGAGGCATCTTTGCAGAACATCATTCAAAGCTAAGTATCCCAATCAAGGGCAAAACCCTTCTGGGCTTCGAATCATACCTAGATTTCTGTTTTCCTACTTATATTTCACCTCTATATTCTTGTAAATATTTCAGGTTCCCAATACCATTATTCATCGCACAGAATCACTCGTAATCCACATCAAACCTGTTTTTAACCCCAAGTATACACTGTTCCCTCAATCATTTTACAGAAGAGCAGGGACAGAGTGGTTCTTACAATACAGGAAAGTTGGGGACCTTCCATCTGATGAGAACCTCAAATGTCCATGCACAAATGATACCTGGAGAAGTTGTAGGCAGGTATGAAGCACCTGAGAGAGCAAAAGTCATCTTCCATGGCAAACAACCTGGTCAGGATGAAGGGATGTGTCTGAATCTGCCTCTCTCTCTTCTTATTGTACAGAAGATGGACCAAACCAGGGCTGAGTGGAGAGGTGTTCCCGGGTGCCAATGGTGATATACATTCTACCTTATGAAAATGTCACAGGAAGTAGGGGCAACCTCCATCTTATGTTACCCTTGGAAGCAACTGTTAGGACAAAGTGGTTGCCAAGGCAGTGACCTCATTCAGTTCCAAAGAATGTGACATACCTCATTTCCTTGGTGATGGAACTCTCTGAACTTGGTATCCAAGAAGCCAGGCACCCAGAGGCAGTCGCAGTCCCAGTCCCAGTGGGCTCACTTGTTTGGATTTACCAAGGACAGAGTCAGTTTTCTTGGTACCTAATGATGTGAGGATGGCCAAATACCAGGAGAGCTCTGAAGATGGACCTTTCCTGAGAAAACAGGTAGTGGCTAACCACTTTTTCCTGACATCCTCACAGAGTTGGTCAAGGAAACAAGATCTGAGAGAAGACAGGCCATTTCGGGGGAACATAGTATGGCCCACCAGTCAGAAGACACTCCGGATAGTAACAGACGTACTTGGGGGAAGGAGGTGCCTTTGTGGGAGTGGGTGTGGGTTTGTTGTTTTGTCTCATGTTCTGAGAATAGATAGGAAAGGCGGTTTGTTTGGTTTGGAGTGGACAGTTTCTAGTAAGTCATTTGACATGGCGAGTGTTTCTCTTTCTGTGTATCCCACTGTGTCCGTTGTTGTAGACATTAGAAAAGAGAATGCATTAATGGATGTGTCCTGTCTAGTATAAATCTTCCCATAATTCATCCTGCCCAATATATGAATGGACTGCAGCTTGTCTTATCGATGTGCAACACCTGCTATCTTTCTAAGTTGTTGTTTTCTTCCTGAATTCTGGCCACTCTCCAGAATAGGCTCATGGATTTGTGTCCAAAATATGTACCACCTCCAAGCTCTGTGACATGGCCATGTACTGGATAGCTGAAGAGAATGGCGAGCATCTCAGAAAACTCAGATATCAGTGTGACCAGGAAAGTCTCAGTGCAGAAACTCTGCTTTGGGCCTTTTGCTTACTTATTGTTGTGTTGCACTGAATGTCAGGAAGGTCTTTGCCTCAGGCCACCCCTTTGTGAAGCCTGAAGAAAACAGTTTTCAAATGGAAATGAATGGGCCTCACCTGTGGCTCTTTATCAGCCTCTTGGACCTCTGTGTGGCTGTGACTTAGATTCTCAGCACCTGATGGATCTTAAGAATGATCCCATGTGAGCTTCCAAAACCAAAATGGCAAAAAATATCATTCATTGTGGATGAAGTCTCTTGCCTTCCTCTGTTAGGTTCCTGCACTCAATCAAATGACAATAGGGATTCTTTGGGTCAAATGAGTTCTTCAAAGCCTTGCAGAGGTGCTTGTGTTTTCGCATGACTCTAAATCACCTAAAGAATCGATACCTAAAATCAGTAGGCCTCAAATTGGAGAAACAAAGAAGTATTAACGGCAGGATTATTTGTTCACTCCTGGTTCACAGAAACGGTGTCCAGGCTACCCTGACGTTAGGCAAATGAGGGGCAAATGAGCTGATTTTGGACACTGTCTTGGGCTGCGCCCCTCATGGAAACCTCCAGCCAGAGGTTAAGATGATTGACTATATGGAATAAGATGAAGGCCATGTTGGAGTGTTTTGGTTTTAATTTTGGTCATTTGTGTTGCATTGGAAAAAATAACTGGGTCCACGTGGGCTTGAACTCTGGTGTGATTCCCCTTAGAGACTGGGTTTTGGAACTGAACTCAGAGAAGCATTGCCATGAATTTTGTTAGGATTTTAAGAGGCCACGCATGAAAGTCGCTCTTGGAAACTGAGACCTAGGCCCCGGGTGGATTTCCACAGAGGCCTGGGAATCTCACCAAGGATATCACATGATTTTATTCTTAAAGAAATGGCAGCCATAGTTGAGAGTCAAAACACACATGGACCTCACATTGTAGACCTCAATGGGCCTGGCCTAATGTGACCTTTTGTCCACTCTTTGGGAAGCCGTGCCTGTGAGAGTTCTCCAGAGATTTCATTGAAATGAGCTTCCTCACCATTTAATGTTTGCTGAATGAACTGAAACCCACAGTGCCTCCAACTTCATGCTTGAAAAATGGCTAGATAAATACCATGAAATTTTTGAAATTCCTATGACCAGGTGGCACTGGAAAAACATTGGATGTCCTGTTGCTCATTATGAGTATACCAGACACTGCCTTGATTTACTGAGTTTCATGAAAATGGTGTAGAACATATTTGTGTATGCAAATATGTGCTACACAAAATCTTCCTACTCTCATTCACAACAATACCTTGACACTATCTTTGCCCCAAGTAAGACAAAATAAAAGAAGAAGAGTTAGAAAATCTGTGAATACATATCAGGAATGGAACATGATTGCGAGTTCACAATCTTGGAGGTGGTAGAGGAGTTTCCAAAAGTAAGGGACAGGGTAAATATTGCACAAATATGGAGATGCGCCAGCCTAAAGACTTCTGGAGAACCTGCCTCTGAGGTTGGCCACTTGAAGTATATGTTGTTGTCAGGACCTATGGCTTCCTTTCTAGTGAGACCACCAAAGCTGGGTCTCCATCTATGTGACCTGCAGAGCATGGTTTCTTATTTTCCAAAGAAAGTGAGGCAGCAAGGCTGAATTCTCTCTTTGTAAGTAAACTCTTGCCACTGAAGGCTAAGTGTGGCCCCGTGTGGACTCTGAAGCCATTTGGTAATCCTCCACTTTTCATGGTGTTCTTGCTGCTGCACTGGGAGTTTGGTATTGGCTTCAGGAAATACAAGAAATTCAACTGGGTCACAGTGCTGGAGCGAGATCTGTCATGTGTTGTGCGTCAGGGTCTGCAGGAGAATGCACCAACCAGGCTTCTATCCCACATAGCTTGCCCCCTTGACCATAGCAACCTGATTCTGAACATTGACCTGAAACCTCTCCATTCAACAAGATGCCTTTACATACAAGGGTCTGCTGGCTGCACCATGTCAGTTACAAGCCTTTTGGCAGATCCACATAATCCCAACACAGAAGTTTTATCACAGACCTGCAAAACACTCCTCTAGGCCCACTACTCAACAGACTTTAACTTATTTGCATCACTGTTCTACACCATTTTCATGAAACCCAGTCAATCAAGGCACTGTCTGGTACACATTGTTGATCAGCAACAGGAAATCCAAAGTGTATCCAGTGACACCTGGTGATGGGAATTTCAAATTTTTATGATGTTTATCTAGCCATTTTTCAAGGATGAGGTTGGAGGCACTGTGGGATTTAATTCATTCTGGAAACATCAAATGGTGAGAAAGCCCATTTCAATGAAACATCTGGAGAACTCTCACAGGCAAGACTCCCAAAGAGTGGCCAAATGATCAAATGAAGCCAGGCCCATTGAGGTCTACAATGTGAGGTCCATGTGTGTTTTTACTCTCAACTATGGCTGTCAAGTCTTAAAGAATAAAATCATGTGATATTCTGGCTCAGATTCCCAGTGCTCTGTGGGAAGCCCCCTGGACCTAGATCTCAGTTTCCAAAGGCCACTACCATGCGTGGCCTCCAAAAATCCCAACACAATTCATGGCAATACATCTCTGCAGTAATTTCCAAACTCAGTCTCTAAGAAGACTCACACCAGTGTTCAAGCCAAGGTGGACCCAGTCATCTCTTCCATCAGCCAAACAAATGACCACAATTAAAACCAAAATACTCCCACATGGCTCTGAACTACTTCCACATAGACACTCATCATTACCTCTGGCTGGAAGTTTCCATGAGGGGCGCAGCTGAAGACAGTATCCAAAATATGCTCCCTACCCTCATTTGTCTAAAGTCAGGGTGGCTTGACAACCTATCTGTGAACAAGGAGTGATCAAATAGGCCTGCCATTAATACTGCTCTGCTTCTCCAATTTGAGCCTAATGTCTGTGGGGTTTAGATTCTTTATGTGAATTGGAGTCATGAGAAAATCCAAGCACCTATGGGCTTGCCTCTGCAGGGCTTTGAAAAACTTTTTGAACCAAAGGATACCTATTCTCACTTGATGGAAATCAGGAACCTTACAGAGGAAGGCGAGAGACTTCATCCACAAGACTGCTCTTTTTCCATTTTGGTTTTGGATGCACACATGAGATCTTTCCTTAGATTCATCAGGTGGTGAGAATCTAAGTCACAGCCTCACACAGGGCCAAGAGGCTGATTCAGACACATCCCTTTCCATGGCAATTAAGCAAAGAGCCACAGGTGATGCTCATTATTTTCCATTAGAAAACTGTTTTCTTCAGGCTTCACAAAGGGGTGGACTGAGGCAAAGACCTTCCAGACATTCAGGGCAACGGAACAATAGGTAAACAAAAGGCCCAAATCAGTGTTTCTCCACTGACACTTTACTGGTCACACTGATATCTGAGTTTTCTGAGTTCCTCTCCATTCCCTTCATCTATCCAGTACAAGGCCATGTTACAGAGTTTGGAGGTGGTACATATCTTTTACACAAAACCATGAGCCTATTCTTGAGAGTGGCCAGAATTCAGGAAGAAAACAGGAACTTAGGAAGATAGCTGGTATTGCCCATTCATAAGGAAAGTCGTAGTCCATTCATAAATTTGGCAGGATGAATGCTGAGAAGCTTTCTACTAGACAGAACACATCCATTGATGCATTCTCTTTTCTAATGTCTATAACCACAGACACAGTGGGATACACAAACCCACAACCACACCCACAAAGGCAACACTTTCCTCCAAGTTGGTCTGTGACTATCCAGAGTGTCCTCTGACTGGTGGGCCATACTATGTTCCCCAAAATTGCTTGTTCTGTCTCAAATCTGCTTTCCTTTGCCAACTCTTGAAGTAGTCAGGAGTCAGCGGTGAGCCAATACCTGCTTTATCAGGAAAGAACCATCTTCAGAGCTTCCCTGGCATTTGGCCATCCTCACATCAGTAGGTAAGTGCCGTAGCCCGGCTGGCTGGGCAAAATAACCGGGGGGGTGACGAACAACTTGTGTAGACTGATGCAGCAGGCCTGGAAGCCGTTTATTGTTGAATAAGAGCGGTATTTATACATTTTACACAGCCTATCTAATTAGCATGAAATAGATACAGCAGTCAAACAATAAGGAATCTCCACACTTAATGGCTCGCTTTTGTTACTTCACAAACCACTCCCTCTGGCATTTTGCCAGGCGCCATCCAGACTTCTTTACAGGCTCTAACATTTCTCTGGCAAAATAACAGGTGCCAATCTGACTTGTTTACAGACGTTAACATTTCCCCCTTTTGTTTAATTTAAATAAGGACCATAGTGTTTTTTACAGAAACACCATAAATAACCTGCTAGAAACAGAAAGGGAGGATACAAAATGTTACAATACCAATCCAATTGATGGCTCCATGCAAGAAGCCCTTGGAAAACTTATACCAGCAATGACACCGTTAGCAAAGATACCGAGTTACAAGTTGTTGTAGATTACAGTCTGTTGTCTCAGTCCAGATAAAGCAGTGTCTCAATAGATTAACTCAGAGTTCAGGTAAATCACAGTCCAGGTAAGTTCTCCAGGCAGCTAGCTTAAGTTGTAGTAGCAGAAACAGCGATAGCTCCGAAGTCTCCTCGGGTTCTCAGCCGAAGTTTCCTCCAGTTCTCAGCAACATTGTAAATTCTTCCACCTTTGTTTTCACCGGCACTTGGACGAAGGCAGGAACTCCGGATGGCTAAAGAAAATCCTGTAGCATTTCACTAAGAAAACAACCTTCTGAACAATTTTAGTACATTATCTCAAGGTTTTTTACATTTGAAATAAGCCTTAATAGTACTCATTACTCATCAGCCTGCAGGTGTGGGAGACCCATTGTAGTTACTGGCCTTGGAAATGATCAAACTTCAGGGATGCCAGTGGCATCTTCTGCCAGCTGTAGCATCCTGGGCAGCCCCAGATGGCCCCAGGGAGAGTCCTGGGCTCAAACTTCTTCCGGGCACAGGGAGCAAAAGCCTGCGAGACTGTGCCTCCAGGTCAGGTCTAGATTTGGGCTCACAGTGGTGATCCGCTCCCCCGGGCAGGGGGGCGGGGAAGAGCCCTCAACTGCCTCTTGGAAAATTCTTACTGCGCCATGATCGGCTTGGGCAGGTGGCAGCCGCCTTGTCATTTCACACACCCTCCAGTATCGAAAAGTATTCAGTAATAGCCTTTTGCTGCAACTTTTTTCCTGATAATCCTTCTTCTTCTGAACTTTCTTTTTCTTTCTGACTAGAGTTTCTGGGCTTTTATCAACACATGCCCTAACTATTCTTGGTTCCACTGGGGTGCCTTTTTCTCTTATCAATTTACTTCTCACCCCTTCCATATTTTCATCACAAAGACAATACAACATTTCAAGACAAAACAAGACACAAACATACTGCATCAATCTTCTCCATTTTCTCGAAATGGTCATTTTTCCTATCGCCCTATCTGCCTAGGGACGAGCAGATTGCTCCCGTCCTATCTATGGACAGAAAGCTTTTTTCGACCCTTACCCGTGAGTGTCCCAGGGCTCCCCGTAACGGGCCACCATCTGCCGCAGTCCCGCTGCAGCAGAATAACCTGGGGGGTGACGAATAACTTGTGTATGTTGATATAGCAGGAATGAGAGCCGTTTATTGTAAGATCTGAGCGATATTTATACATTTTACGCAGCCTATCTCATTAGCATAAAATAGATACAGCAGTCAACCAATAAGGAATCTTCACACTTAATGGCTCGCTTTTGTTACTTCACAAACCACTCCCTCTGGCATTTTGCCAGGCACCATCCAGACTTGTTTACAGACTCTAACATTTCTCCAGCAAAATAACAGGTGCCAATCTGACTTGTTTACAGACCTTAACAGGTAAGAAGAAAGACTGACTCTGTCTTTGGTAAATTCAAACAAGTGAGACCACTGGGACTGGGATTGGTAATGGCTCTGGGTGCCTGGCTTCCTGGATCCCAAGTTCAGAGACTTTCATCACCAAGGAAGTGAGGTGTGGTCACTTCTTTCAGGAACTGAATGAGGTCACTGCCTTGGCTACCACTTTGTCCTAACAGTTGCTTCCAAGGGTTCCATGAGATGGAGGCTGCCCCTACTTCCTGTGACAATTTCATATGTTAGAATGGTATATGAACCATACGCACCTGGGAAGAGCTTTCCACACAGGCCTGGTTTGGTCTACTCTACATTAAGAAGAGTGAGGCTGATTCAGACACATTCCTTCATCCTTCCAGGTTGTTTGCCATGGAGATGTCTTTTGCTCTCTCAGGTCCTTCATAGCTGCCTACATCTTCTCCAGAGATCATTTCTGCACGTACCTTTGATGTTCTCAGCAGGTGGAAGATCCCATACATTCTTGTATTGTAAGACCAACACTGTCGCTGCTCTTCAGCAAAGTTAGATTGAGGGAACAGTGTATGATTAGTGTTATTAACATGTTCGATATGGGTTAGGAACCATTCTGCTGCATGAATAATGGTATTGGGAACCTGTGATATTTACAAGAATATAGAGGTGAAATATATGTACGAAAACAGAAATCTAAGTAAGATTTGAAGCCCAGAAGGTCATTTGTCCCTTGATTGGGATACTTAGCGTTGAATTACATTCTGCACAGATGTTTCAGATAAATCGATATACAATGGCATAGGACCTTTCACCTTGGATGATTGAATGTAGAAGAGAACATCCAGTCAAAAAGTGATAGTGGGTAGGATTAGGAAGATAGTTGGTAGGTTTAGGAAGAAGAATGAGTGTAGGATTTGGAACAAAAGTTCTTTAGAAGTAGGGTATCGCTAAGAGAGTAAATGTAAATATCAGCACATGTGACGAGGAAGTCACAATGATTAACTGGGGAAAATATGTAGGAAAGCAGATATCAATAGAGACATTACAAAATCAGGCAAAGTATAAAGTGAGTGACACGATTAGACATTTTCAACATGGTTGAGTTTGAATATATAATCTTTGGAAGAAACAAATATGTAGTCACCAATAGGATTTTCATTTGAGAGCATTAGGCAACCTTGACATGGATGTTTTTAGTAATCCATGTTCACTTTCCATTTAGGTTTTGTACAATCATAAGTGTGACCTTTGCTTTTTGTGTCCAGAATATTACTGTGATAAAATGTATATGTAGATCAGGTGACATGAGTATTTCTTCCACCATTTCTGGGAGCTATATTTTGAGGACGTATAAATTAGTATTGGGGGTACAAAGAGGTGTACCTGTGTCTATGAATATAGAGATAATTCGTGAATAGACTGTACTGTGAATAAATAATATAACTGGTTCCACTTTAAATAATGGATTGAATTGATATCTGAAACTAAGTAAGAAATCTTATATTGATATAGAACCATTCATTCCAACCAGTTACACATCTAATGGTAATATTAGTGTTATGGTTTATTGTGACGGGTTTGTGAGTTTTGCTTCAAATGTGATAATGGAAATCGAAAATAATGTGTTTGGAAAGAAGTCTCATGAAAAGAGCACTCAAGAAACATGGAGGAATACATGTGTTCTCAAGCAGGAAGTGATTGAAAGTGAAACAAATGCCTATAAATTTGCGAAATTTTGATGAGACATATATGCTATGATGTGCATAAACTGAAGAAATAGTAATGTACCAGTGTTGAATAAAAATAAACGTCAAAATGCACATCATGTCTACTTGCATTGATGTTCAACTGGGTCAGTTACTGTAGAAATATTAGGATTTTGGGGGGGGATTAATAATACAATTTATTTTAGCACTAGCATGCCACAGAATGTAGAGGAAAGATCAATGGATTTTTAGTTATAGCACTAATAATCTAATATTTAGTGACTATTTTGGATAGTCTAAAATTACATAAGGCTATGTAACATAATTTTTTTTATTTAACATTCATCAAAGCTTGGAATTTTCATAATATTTCTTCTTTTTTATTTTTTATTTTTTCAGTTGTTGATTGACCTTCATTTTGTTTATTTGTATGTGGTGCTGAGAATAGAACCATGTGCCTTTCACATGCTAGAAAAGCATGTTACCACTGAGCCACAAACCCAGCCCCTCCACTTTTATCTTAACATCATACACTCTTGTCCCTCTTCTTTACTCACTTTCTTCCCCATTTTCCCCCTTCTCTCCCTTCCTTTTTCGTTTCCCCTCCATATCTATTTTTCTCTCATGTCATTACAAACAGTAGTATGCTATGAAATTTAAGTTTAAGACTGTTTTTTATAGTCATTCTTTTTCTTGAGAAAATCTAAAAATTATAATCACCTGATAGATATATTACAATACATTTATTACACATGTGTATCTATATTCATGCGTATGCATTACATATATTATATATATATACATATATATTTAAAAGTACTTTGATTTTCCTGTTAGAAATAATATAGACCAAGTCTTTCTTAATTCTCAATTCTTCCATAATTAACATCTTACAGTGAAAATCAAATAAACATATTTAAGTAAAAAGGTATCATTCTTATTTATCAATACTGATAATTTAAGGTTTTATATCACATTAAGCTGTAATATGGCATATTAACTCTTATGAATTAGAGAAATTTTATTTGAACAACCTATTATTTAAGGACCATATGCACTGACATTTTAAATGGCGTTCTTGTGATTTCTATTTCTATCAATTGTGTATTAATTGCCAAATACTTATTTTAGTACTTTTCATGTTCATAATTGATATAAAGTCAATTGTTTAATTCTTCTTGTAAGTAGTTACTTATTACAGTAGGGACATTATTAATAATACAACATCTTTATAAGAAAAATGGTACAAATTTATTTTCATGCAAAATTAAGAATAATTGCATGCTCTAAATGTTTGATTGTTGATACATATAATAAAGAGCTTTTGATGAGTCTCTTCCCCAGTAAAACATAAAATGCAAAGATAATGTCCAAATAAAGATAAGAAAAATACACATTATCAGCTAGAAACTATTAAATAAAAGATGAAAAGAACAATCCAACACATTGTACGAACTTGTCAGATGAGGTAGTATTCTGGAAGAATAGCCTAAGACTAGACCTTGTCCATGTCAAAATATTCACGAAAAAAATGAAGTATGAAAAGTGTAGAAAATGCTATGAATTTTTCATGAAGATAGGTGAATTATCCTTTCATCTCAATTTATGTGCATTTTCTGGTAAAATAAATTTGTGATATTTACAACTACACAAAACAAAGTTTCTGCATAGCAAAATGAATACATCTGAACCCATTTTTAGCTGATTTCTTCCCACTAAATTTTAAACCTTTATTTATTTATTTATTTATTTTTATTGGTTGTTCAAAACATTACAAAGCTCAAGATATATCATCTTTCATACATTTGACTCAATTGGGTTATGAACTCCCATTTTTTCCCCAAATACGAATTGTAGAATCACATCGGTTACACATTCACACTTTTACATAATGGCATATTAGTGACTGTTGTATTCTGCTACCTTTCCTATCCCCTACTATCCACCCTCTCCTCCCCTCCCATCTTCCCTCTCTACCTCATCTGCTATTGTTCAATTCTCTCCATTGTTTCCCCCCCACTTCCCCTCACAACATTTTATATGCGATTTTGTGTAACATTGAGGGTCTCCTACAATTTTCATAAGCTTTCCCTTCTCTCTCCCTTTCTCTCCCCCCATTCGTCTTTGTTTAATGTTAATATTTTCCTCATGCTCTTCCTCCCTGTTCTGCTCTTATTTGCTCTCTTTATATCAGAGAAGACATTTGGCATTTATTTTTTAAGGACTGGTTAGCTTCGCTTAACATAATATGCTCTAATGCCATCCATTTCCCTGCAAATTCTATGATTTTGTCATTTTTGTGCTGTGTAATACTCCATTGTGTATAGATGCCACATTTTTTTTATCCATTAATCTATTGAAGGGCATCTAAGTTGGTTCCACAGTCTAGCTATTGTGAATTGTGCCGCTATGATCATTGATGTGGCAGTATCCCTATAGTACGCTCTTTTAAGATCCTCAGGGAACAGTCCAAGAAGGGTGATAGCTGGGTCAAATGGTGGATCCATTTCCAGCTTTCCCAGAAATATCCATACTTCTTTCAAAATTGGCCTCACCAATTTGCAGTCCCACCAGCAGTGTACCAGTGTACACTTTTCCCCACATCCTCGCCAACACTTATTGTTGTTTGACTTCATAATGGCTGCTCATCTTACTGGAGTAAGATGGTATCTTAAGGTGGTTTTGATTTGCATTTCTCAGACTGCTAGAGATGGTGAGCATTTTTTCATGTACTTGTTGATTGATTGTATGTCCTCCTCTGTGAAGTGTCTGATTAGGTCCTCGGCCCATTTGTTGATTGGGTTATTTGTTATCTTATTGTTTAATATTTTGAGTTCTTTGTATATTCTGCATATTAGGGCTCTATCTGAAGTGTGAGGGGTAAAAATTTGTTCCCAGGATGTAGGCTCTCTATTTACCTCTCTTATTGTTTCTCTTCTTGAGGAAAAAACTTTTTAGTTTAAGTAAGTCCCATTTGTTTTTTTCTTGTTATTAACTCTTGGGCTATTGATGTCTTATTAAAGAATTTGGAGCCTGACCCCACAGTATATAGATCATAGCCAACTTTTTCTTCTATGAGACGCAGTGTCTCTGATTTGATATCTAGCTCCTTGATCTATTTTGATTTAACTTTTGTGCATGGTGAGAAAACGGGATTCAGTTTCATTTTGTTGCATATGGATTTCTAATTTTCCCTGCACCATTTGTTGAAGATGCTATCCTTCATCCATTGCATGTTTATAGCCACTTTATCAAATATAAGAAAGTTGTAATTTTGTGGATTGGTTTCTCTGTCCTCCATTCTATACCATTTGTCCACCTGCCTGTTTTCGTACCAGTACCACACTGGTTTTGTTACTATTGCTTTGTAGTGAAGTTTGAACTCTGGTATCGCTATACCTCCCGATTCACACTTCCTGCTTAGAATTTCTTTTGCTATTCTGTGTCTTTTGTTTTTCTATATGAATTTCATGATTGCTTTATCATTTCTACAAGAAATGCCATTGGGATTTTGATTGGCATTGCGTTAAACCTGTATAGAAATTTGGGTAATTTCGCCATTTTGATGAATTTAGTTCTGCCTATCCATGAACAGGGTACATTTTTCCATCTTCTAAGATCTTTTTCTATCTCTCTCTTTAGGGTTCTGTGGTTTTCACCTCTTTTGTTAGGTTGATTTCCAAGTATCTTATTTTCTTTGAGGATATTGTGAATGGAGTGGTTTTCCTCATTTCAATTTCAGAAGTTTTGTTGCTGATATACAGGAATGCCTTTGATTAATGCGTGTTGGTTTTATATCCTTCATTTATTAACTCTAGCAGTTTCTTTGTAGACCCTTTTGGGTCTGTTAAATATATTACCATGTCATCCACAAATAGCGATAATTCAAGTTCTTCTTTTCCTATTTTTATGCCTTTAATTTCTTTTGTCTGTCTAATTTCTCTGGCTAGTATTTCAAGAACTAAATTGAATAGAAGTGGTGATAGAGGGCATCCCTGTCTTGTTCCAGATTTCAGAGGGAATGCCTTCAGTTTTCTCCATTTAGGATGATCCTAGCCTGAGGTTTAGCATATATAGCTTTTACAATGTTGAGGTAAGTTCCTGTTATTTCTAGTTTTTCTAGTGTTTTGAACATAAAGGGATGCTGAACTGTGTCGAATGTTTTTACTACATCTATCGAGATGATCATATGGTTCTTGTCCTTAAGTCTATTGATGTGGTGAATAGCATTTATTGATTTCCGTATATTGAACCAGCCTTGCATTCCAGGGAAGAATGCTACTTGATCATGGTGCACAACTATTTTGATATGCTTTTGGATTCAATTCACACGGATTTCATTGGGAATTTTTGCATCCAAGTTCATTAGAGATATTGGTTGTAGTTTTCTTTTTTGAAGTGTCTTTGTCTGGTTTTGGGATCAGGGTGATTTTGGACTCCGAGAATGAATTTGGAAGAGCTCCTTATTTTTCTATTTCTTGATATAGCTTGAAAAGTATTGGTACTAATTCTTCTTTGAAGGTTTTTTTGAACTCTGCTCTATACCCATCAGGTCCAGGGCTTTTTTTGGTTGGTAGTATTTTGATGGCTTCTTCTATTTCTTCCTTTGTTTTTGGTCTGTTTAAATTGTGTGTGTCTTCCTGACTGAATCTGGGCAGATCGTATGACTTAAGAAATTTGTCGATATTTTAACTATCTTCTATTTTATTGGAATATAGGGTTTCAAAATACTTTCTAATTATCTTCTGTATTTGTGTACTGTCTGTTGTGATATTGTCTTTTTCATTCCATATGTTAGTAATTTCAGTTGTCTCTCTTCTTCTCATCCTTAGCATGGCTAAGGGCCTGTAAATCTTATTTATTTTTTCAAAGAACCAACTTTTAGTTTTATCAATTTTTTCAATGTTTTTTTTGTTTCAATTTCGTTGATTTCTGCTCTAATTTTAATTATTTCTTGTCTTCTACTACATTTGCTGTTGTTTTGCTCTTCCTTTTCTAGGTTTTTGATGTGTACTGTGAGTTTATTTATTTGTTGTTTTATTCTTTTTTTGAGGAAAGAACTCCAAGAAATGAATTTCGCTCTTAAAACTGCCTTCTTTGTGTCCCATAGATTCCAGTACGATGTGTCTGTATTGTCATTTGATTCTAAAAATATTTTTATCTCCTCCTTTATGTCTTCTCTAACCCATTGATCATTCAGTAGAATATTGTTCATTTTCCATGTGATGTAGGATATTTCCTTCCTTCTTTTATCATTGATTTCCAGTTTCATTCCATTATGATCAGATATGGTGCATGGTATTTTCTCCACGCCTTTATATTTACTAAGAGTTGCCCAATGGCATAATATATGGTCTAACTTGGAGTAGGATCCATGTGCTGCTGAGAATAAAGTGTATCCACTTGATGATGGTTGATGTATTCTATATATGTCGGTTACGTCAAGGTTATTGATTGTGCTATTGAATTCTATAGTTTCTTTATTCAGTTTTTTATAGAGGATCTGTCTAATGGCGAGAGCGGTGTGTTGAAGTCACCCATAATTATTGTGTTGTAGTCTATTTGACTCTTGAACTTGAGGCGAGTTTGTTTTATGAGCATTGCAGCTCAATTGTTTGGTGCATACCAATTGATAATTGTTATGTCTTGTTGGTGGATGGTTCCTTTTAACAATATATAGTGTCCTACTTTATCCCTTTTGATTAATGTAGGTTTGAAGTTGATTTTATATGATATGAGTATGGCCACTCCTGCTTGCTTCCGAGGGCCATATGAGTGGTATGATTTTTCCCAACCTTTCACTTTCAGCCTGTGTATGTCTTTACCTTTCATATGAGTCTCTCGAAGGCAGCATATTGTTGGATTTATTTTTTTGATCCAGGTTACTAGCCTATGTCTCTTGATTGGTGAGTTTAGATTTTTAACATTTAAGGTTACAATTGAAATATGATTTGTACTTCCAGTCATGTTTATTTATTTATTTATTTTAATTTGGGTAGTTTTTACTTTTTGGTTTTTTTCTTACCCCTTTACTGAGATACCTCCCGCTGTTAGTTTTGGGCACTATTTTTCAATTCCTCTTCTTGTAGTATTTTGCTCAAAATGCTTTGCAGTGCTGGTGTTCTGTCTGCGAATTCTTTTAGCTTTTATTTATCAGGAAGGACTTAATTTCATTGTCAAATCTGAAGCTTAATTTTGTTGGATACAGTATTCTTGGTTGGAATCCATTATTTTTCAGTGTTTGAAATACATTGTTCAAAGATCTTCTCGCTTTCAATGTCTGTGATGAAAAATCAATTGTTAACCTTATTGGTTTACCCCTGAATGTTATCTGCCTACTTTCTTTCGTAGCTTTTAATATTCTCTCCTTGTTCTGTATGTTGGCTATCTTCATAATTATATGTCTTGGAGTTTGTCTATTATGGTTTTGAATGTTTGAGGTCCTGTAGGCTTCCAGGATATGGCAATCCATTCCATCTTTCATCTCTGGGAAGTTTTCTAGAATTATTTCATTTAATATGTTGTTCATTCATTCGGTTTGAATTTCTATGCCTTCTTCTATCCCGATGACTCCCAATTTTGTTTTTTTTATGACATCCCATATCTCTTGAATAGTTGCTCATGGGATTTAAGCATGTTTTCTGTGTTGACTATATTCTTTTCAAGTTGACAAACTTTGTCTTCATTATCTGATGTTCTGACTTCTACTTGATCTAGTCTATTTGTAATATTCTTGTTTGAGTTTTTAATTTGGTTTATAGTTTCCTGCATTTCTAGAATTACTGTATGATTTTTTAAAAGATCTCTATCTCCTGGTAAAGCTTGTTCTTTGCCATTTGAATTTGTTTGTTTAATTCATTTTCAAAATATACTTTTATCCTTAGACTTGCTGCCTCATGTCTTCTCTCTTATTCCTTTCCATCTGAGTTAGGTATGACTTAAGTTTTTTCCCTATCCCTGTTTCTGATGCTTCTAGGTTCTCCTGTAGTATTAAGTTGTCCTTCATTGTTTGTACACCTTGTTTTCCCTTGTTTTTTCATGATGTTCACGTCATTTTCCAGCTCTATTTGATTGCTGTGTTTCTGCTCTCTTCTATAGATTTGTTATGGGTTTATATATCTCTGTTTTCTCTCCTTTGTGTTGGTAGACTATGCCTGCTTAAGTGGATTCCGCTGTTAAGGAATTCTGACGGCCGAGCTCCAGTGATGTCACCTCTCTGCTGTGGTGGGCCCCAGGCTCCTTGCCGGAGTGTCCGAATTGGGTGGGTGGACTGGATTGTCTCTGGTTGGTTTCAGCTCCCGGTCGCTGGCAGGCCGGCAGTCTCCAGCCACCCAGTAGCGCGGGCAGCTTGTGGTCTGTCTTCAGCTGGTGGGTGATCTCTAGCCACACAGTTGCGCGTTCGGTCGCCGGCAGGCGCGCGTTCTCCAGCCGTCAAGACATAGCGTCAGCAGGTGGGCTGGCGCCAGCAGGAAGGTGGTCTCCAGTTGCCCAGTCACACTGGCAGTGGGCCGGCGTTCTCCAGCCAGCCAGTCAGGAGGGCCTGGCCTCTAGTCCCCTGGTTTATCCTGCTAGTCCTGATTTCTCCTGCTAGACCAGATTTCTCCTGAGTGATTCTTCTCGGCAGCTCAAACTGTTCTCTGGGTCTGCCGTTTGTTGGGTGGGGAGGGTGTCTATTGGGAACCCTGGAACTCTATTGTTTTAATTTTTTTCGCTTGCCCATCGCCCCGCACTGGCTAGACAAGTTTCATTTTTGCCGCTGATGGGAAGGGGAGATGAAGGTCAGGTGCCTCTAGTTTTCCCCGAGTCTTTATGCAGACTTGCTCTGATTATTCCTCCCCCAAAAGCCTAGGAGATATTTTATGCGAATTCCCCTCTGTATGTGAGATGAGCTGAGAAACACACACCTGTTTTATTCTTGCAATCTGTCAGGGAGTGGTGGTGGTTACTTCAGCTCTCCAAGATGGTGGCTGTTGGTTTCCTTTGTGGAGTTTCTGCTTTGGGGCATAGAAATGTACTGCTAACATCCCCGTCTGAAATCCCGAATTCAGCTGGGGGCTCAGTGGATGCTCAGCCAGCAGGATTCCACAGAATCCGCAGCAACGTTTCTCCCTGCTTGCTGGTCGCTTCTCGGTGGTGCCTCACCATTTGTAGACACAGGGCAGGTCACGCGGATCAATCAGAATGGATCTCCAGTTGCACAAGTGGCTTGTGTTTGAGACTCAATTACCGGACCTCGGTGGTGGAAATCATTCTTCTAGGTTTCGGTAAACACCCATTTTCCTGTAAGATCCTAACAAGATAGTTTTTCATTGCTCTAACTCGTTATTCACTTGCGCAGTGGCAGGGTACACTGGGTGTGATACACTGTCTTCACAGCCATCTTGCAATGCCGAAATATTAGGATTTGGATGCACCATTTACTGAAAACTGTTTCAGTACTAGGAAAAAATATGTATTTCAGGTGGATGAATATTTCTGAGAATAATTTTTTAAAAATTGGATTATAAATCCACATACATGAATATGAATGAATTTAGGGAGTGCAAAATAAGACACAAATATTTCATATTTTGAAAAATCTGGAGAGTATATATATATATATATATATATATATATATATATATATATACACACACACACACACACAGACATTAAAAACTAGCAATATATATGCCAATCAAAATTCATCATGAAATACATATCATCCACAGACCCAAAAATATTCATATACTGAACATGGATTTATGTATAATGTTGTTCAACTAGGAGGCTTACCCATAGGTTGAATTTTCAGTTCCAACAGCATTTAGGAGGAGTGATCTCTTCTCACAATTTGTATTTGCCAAGTCAGTCACCTCACAAAAATGTACGTGTGATACCAGGTACAATTCTATATGTGCATATAAAATTACATGTGCTGAATAGGCTACAGAGAAAAGGAGACAGGAATTCACATATTTGTTAACTTTCAAAACACACGGAGAACTATTTCAACAAAAAAAATGACTAGATTTATAACTCCTACCCTATATAATGCAAAAGGCAATTCCAACTATACACCATGCCTCCTCTGAACTGCTTGTATTTCTATTCTGTTTTGGTTATTATTCTCTATCATATTACGATTAGTAGTCAGAGTCTAGTATGGTAGGGGTTAGAGTCAGGGATTCAGTATTTCGAATGGAAATTTGGAAAATGTATCCAATGTGTATGCAAATATGTGCCACACAAAATCTTCCCACTCCTCCAGAACAATGGCTTGACATTATCTTCGCCCCAAGTAAGACATAATTAGAGGAGAAGAATTAGAAAATCAGTGAATATTTCTCTGGAATGTAATATGCTAAGAAGTTCACTACCTTGAAGGTGGTACAGGAGTTTCCAAAAGTAAGGGACAGGGTGAACACTCCATAAACATGGAGCTCTGCTGGCCTAAAGACTTCTTGAGAAATTTCCTCTGAGGTTGGGCACTTGAAACATATGTTGTTATGAGGAGCTTTAGCTTCCTTTGTACTGAGATCATCAAAGCTGGGTCTGCACCTATGTGACCTGTAAAACATAGTTTCTTATTTTCCAATTAACATGAGACACCAGTCCTGAATTTGATCTTTGTAGGTAAACTGTGGCCACTGGGTTCTAAGTGTCTCCCTGTGTGGACTGTGAAGCCATTTGTTCATCCTCCAATTTTCATGGTGTTTCTTGCTGCTGTATTTGCTTATGAAGTAAAAAAAAGATCACCTGGGACACAGTGCTTGAGGGAGTTCTGTCACGTGTGGTGGGTCAGGGTCTGCAAGAGAATATACCAACAATGCTTCTATTCCACATAGCTTTTCCCCTTGACCACAGCAACATAATTCTCAACATTGCCCTGAAACCTCTCTATATAACAAGATACCATTACATATAAGGGTCTGCTGGCTGCACCATGTCAGTCACAAGGCATTTGGAAGCCAATGGAAGATCAACATGGCCCCACCACAGATGTTTTATCACACACCTCCCCTCCTCTGATCTAGGCCCACTACTCAGCAGGCTCCAATTTACTGGCATCTCTGTTATACACCATTTTGATGAAACCTAGTCAATCAAGGCACTGTCTGGTATACTCATGATCAGCAACCGGTTTTCCAAATTTTCTCCAGTGCCACCTGGTCATGGAAATTTCAATAATTTTATTGTATTTATCTAGCCATTTTTCACGGATGAAGATGGAGGCACTGTGGATTTCAATTTGTACAGGAACCATTAAATGATGAGAAACCTCATTTCGATGAATGCTCTGTAGAACTGTTAAAGACAAGGCTTCCCAGGGAGTGGCCAAAAAGTCACATGAAATCAGACCCATTGAGGTCTACAATGTGAGGTCCATGTGTGTTTTGACTGTCACCTATGCCTACCAAGTCTTTCAGAAAAAAAAAAATCATGTGGTATCCTGGCTGAGATTCCCAGTGCTCTGTGGAAAGCCACCCTGGGCCTAGATCTCAGTTTCCAAGGGAGACTCTCATGCGTGCCCTCCTAGAATCCCAACACAATTCATGGCACAAGTTCTCTGAGATCAGATCCAGAATGCACTCTCTAAGTGTAATCACACCAGAGTTCAAGCCCATGTGGACCCAGGCATCTCCTTTAACAGCCACATAATGACCACAATTAAACCAAAACACTCCCACATGGCCCTCATCTTTTTCCATATAGATACTCATCATAACCTCTGGCTGGAGGTTTCCATGAGGGGCACATTCCAAGACAGTGTCCAAAATAAGCTCCCTTGCCCCTCATTTGCCTAAAGTCAGGGTGGCCTGGACATACTTCCTGTGAACCCGGAGTGATCAAATAGGCATGCCGTTAATACTGCACCGCTTCTTCAATTTGAGGCCTACTGAGTTAGAGGTATAGATTCTTTATGTAAATTAGAGTCATGAGAAAACCCAAGCACCTTTGCAGGGCTTTGAAGAACTCAATTGACACAAAGGATCCCTATTCTCACTTGATAGAGGTCAGGAACCTCACAGAGGAAAGCGAGACTTTATCCACAATGACTGGTGTATTTGCCATTTTGGTTTTGGATGCACACATGGGATCTTTCTTTAGATCCATCTGGTGCTGAGAATCTAAGCCACAACCTCACACAGGGCCAAGATGCTAATTCAGACACATCCCTTTCCAAAGCAATTAAGCAAAGAGCCACAGGTGATGCCCAATCATTTCCATTTGAAAACTGTTTACTTCAGGCTTCACAAAGGGGTGGCCAGAGCAAGAACTTCCTGACATTCAGTTCATCAGAACAATATATAAGCAAAATGCCCAAAGCAGGGTTTTTCCACTGAGATTTTCCTGGTCACACTGATATCTGAGTTTTTTGAGATGCTCGCCATTCCCTTCAGCTATCCAGTACATGGCCATGTCACAGAGCTTGGAGGTGGTATATATGTTGGACACAAAACCATGATCCTATTCTGGAGAGTGAACAGAGTTCATGAATAAACCTGGAAATTAGGAATGTATTAGGTTATGCCCATCTTTAAGTAAAGCCGCAAACCATTCATAAATTGGGCAGGATGAAATGGGAAGCTTTCTACTAGACAGGACACATCCATTGATGCACTCTCTTTTCTAATGTCTACAACCACGGACACCATGGGATACACAGACATAGAAACACTCTCCTTTTCAAACGACTTACGAGAAACAGTTCACTCCAAACCAAACAAACCACCTTTTTTTCCTATTCTCACAACATGAGACAAAATCACAAACTCACAACCACACCCACAAAGGCACCTTTTTACCCTAAGTAGGTATGTGACTCTATGGAGTGTCCTCTGACTGGTGGGCCACACAATGTTCCCCCGAAATGTCCTGTCCTGTCTCAGATATGGTCTCCTTGGCCATCTCTATGAAGTTGTCAGGAGCCAGCGGTGGGCCACTATCTGCTTTTTCAGGAAAGGCCCCTCTTCAGAGCTCTCTTGGCTTTTGGCCATTCTAACATCAGTAGGTACAAAGAAAGACTGACTCTGTCCTTGGTAATTCCAAACAAGTGAACGCACTGGGACTGGTACTGGGACTGGCTCTGTGTGCCTGGCTTCCAGGATCCTAATTCAGAGAGTTCCATCACCAAGGGAGTAAGGTGAGGTCACTTCCTTCAGGAACTGAATGAGGTCACTGCCTTGGCAAACACTTTATCCTAACAGTTGCTTCCAAGTGTCTCATTAGATGGAGGCTTCCCCTACTTCCTGTGAAACAGTCACAAGTTAGAATGGTATATCAATCATAGGAACCCGGTAATAGCTCTCCACACAGGCCTGGTTTGGTCCATCTCCTCTACATTGAGAAGAGAGGTTCTGATTCAGACACATCCCGTCATCCTGACCAGGTATTTTGCCATGGAAGATTACTTTTGCTTTCTCAGGTCCTCCATAGCTGACTACATATTCTCCAGGGATCATTTCTGCATTGAACTTGTGGTTCTCAACAGGTGAAAGATCCCCTACATTCCTGTATTGTAAGACCAACTCTGTCCCTGCTCTTCTTTAAATTTACATTGAGGGAACAGTGTATTGTTAGGGTTAATAAAATGTTTGATTTGGGTTAGAAATCATTCTGCTGGATGAATAATGGTATTGGGAACCTGCGATATTTTTAAAAATATAGAGGTGAAATATATAAATGAAAAAAGAAAGTCTAGGTAATTTTGAAGCCCAGAGGGGCAATGGGCCCTTCATTGGGATACTTAGCTTTGATTTACATTGTGCACAGATATCTCAGATAAATCGATATACAATGGCATAGGACCTTGTTCCTTTTATGATTAAAATTCGAAGAGAACATCCAGTCAAAAAGGGATAGTAAGTAGGATTAGATAGATATTCGGTAGGTTAACAAAGAAGAGTGAGTATAGGATTTGGAACAAAAGTGCTTTAGCAATAGGGTTTGGGTTAAAGTGTGAAAGTAAATATCAGCACACTTGAAGGGTCAGTCACAATGATGAACAGTGGAAAATATGTAGGAAAGCAGATATCAATAGAGATATTACAAAATCAACAAATGGGCCAAGGACCTGAACAGACACTTCTCAGAAGAAGACATACAATCAATTAATAAGTACATGAAAAAATTCTCACCTTCTCTAGCAGTCAGAGAAATGCAAATCAAAACCACCCTAAGATACCATCTCACTCCAGTAAGATTGGCAGCCATTAGGATGTCAAACAATAATATGTGCTAGCGCGGATGTGGGGAAAAGGGTACACTTGTACATTGCTGGTGGGACTGCAAAATGGTGCGGCCATTATGGAAAGCAGTATGGAGATTCCTGGGAAAGCTGGGAATGGAACCACCATTTGACCCAGCTATCGCCCTCCTCGGACTATTCCCTGAGGACCATAAAAGAGCATGCTATAGGGATACCGCCACATCAATGATCATAGCAGCACAATTCACAATAGGCAGACTGTGGAACCAACCTAGATGCCCTTCAATAGATGAATGGATAAAAAATAATGTGGCATCTATACACAATGGAGTATTATGCAGCACTAAAAAATGACAAATTCATGGAATTTGCAGGGAAATGGATGGCATTAGAGCAGATTATGCTAAGTGAAGCAAGCCAATCCTTAAAAAACAAATGCCAAATGTCTTCTTTGATTTAAGGAGAGCAATTAAGAACTGAACAGAGGGAAAGAGCATGAGGAAAATATTAACATTAAACTGAGACAAGTGATGGGAGGGAAAGGGAGAGAGAAGGGAAATTGCATGGAAACGGAAAGAACCCTCATCGTTATACGAAATCACATATACGAGGTTGTGAGGGGAAAGGGGGGGAAGGGAGAGAACGGAACAACAACAGATGAGGTAGAGAGGGAAGATGAAAGGGGAGGGGAGGGGGGATAGTAGGGGATAGAAAAGTCAGCAGAATACAACAGTCACTAATATGGCATTATGTAAACATTGTGAATGTGTAACTGATGTGATTCTGCAATCTGTATTTGGGGTAAAAATGGAAATGCATAACTCACTTGAATCAAATGTATGAAAGATGAAAAAAAAATTAAAAAAGTACTAAATTGGCTCATCGTAACAATAAAAAAAGAGATATTACAAAATCAGGCAAAGTATAAAGTGAGTGATATGATTAGATATTTGCAACAGGGTTGATTTTGAATATATAATCTTAGGAAGAAACAAATATGTAGTCACCAATAGGATTGATATTTGAGAGCATTAGGCAACCTGAACATGGAAGTAATCCATGTTCACTTTCCATTTAGACTTTAGTACAATAATAAGTGTGAACTTTGCATTTTGTGTCCAGAATATTACTGTGATAAAATGTATATATAGATTAGGTGACATGAGTATTTCTTTCACCATTTCTGCGAGTAATATTTTGAAGACATATACATAAGTATTGGTTGTACAAAAAGCTGTACCCTGTGTCTATGAATATACAGATAATGCATGAATAGACCATACTGTGAATAAATAGTATAGCTGGTTCCACTTTAAATAATGGATTGAATTGATATTCACAAAGGAGTGGTCTGAGGCAAAAACCTTCCTGAAATTCAGGGCAACAGAACAATAGGTAAACAAAACGCACAAAGCAGGGTTTCTCCACTGAGACTTTCCTGTTCACACTGATATCTGAGTTTTCTGAGATGCTCGCCTTTCCCTTCAGCTATCCAGTACATAGCCATATCACATAGCTTGGAGGTAGTACATATCTTGGACACAAAACAATGAGGCAATTCTGGAGAGTGTCCAGAATTCAGGATGTAAACAGAAACTTTGAAAGATAGCAGGTGTTTCCCTTCAATAAGGAAAGCTGCAGTCCATTAATAAATCAGGCAGGATGAATGTTGCGAAGCTTTCTCCTAGACAGGACACATCCATTGATGCATTTTCTTTTCTAATGTCTACAACCACGGACAGAGTGGGATACACAGACATAGAAGCACTCGCCTTGTCAAAGGACTTACTAGAAACAGTCCACGCCAATTCAAACAAACAGCCTTTCTTACATCTTCTCAGAACTTGAGAAAAAACCATACACACACCTACACCCACAAAGGCACCTCCTTTGTGGAGTGTCCTCTGAATGGTGGGCCATACTATATTCGCCAAAAATGGCCTGTTGTATCTCAAATCTGGTCTTCTTGGCCAACTCTGTGCAGTTGTCAGGAGCCAGCGGTGAACCAATACCTGCTTTCTCAGAAAGGTCTTTCTTCAGAGCTTTCCTGGCATTTGGCCATTCTCACATCTGTTGGTACTAAGAAAGACTGACTCTGTGCTTGGTAAATTGAAAAAAGTGAGACCACAGGGACTGGGACTGCGACTTGCTCTGGGTGCCTCTCTTCCTGGATCCCAAGTTCAGAGAGTTCCATCACCAAGGAAGTGAAGTGAGGTCACTTCCTTCAGGAACAGAATGAGGTCACTGCCTTGGCAACCTCTTTGTCCTAACAGTAACTTCTAAGGGTCCCATGAGATGGAGTCTGTCCCTTCTTTCTGTCACACTTTCACAAGTTAGAATGGTATATCAACCATAGGCATCTGGGAAGAGCTCTCCACACAGGCCTGATTTGGTCCATCTTCTCTACATTTAGAAGATAGAGGTTGATTCAGACACATCCATTCATCTTGACCAGGTTGTTTACCATAAAAGATGACTTTTCCTCTCTCAGGTCCTTCATAGCTGCCTATATCTTCTCCAGGGATCATTTCTGCATGGACCTTTGATGTTCTCAGAAGGTGGAAGATCCCCTACATTCCTGTATTGTAAGACCAACTCTGTCCCTCCTCTTTTGTAAAGTTAGATTGAGGAAACAGTGTATGTTTAGGGTTAATAACATGTTTGATTTGGGTTAGGAATCTCTCTGCCCCATGAATAATGGTATTGGGAACCTGTGATATTTACAAGAATATATAGGTGAAATGTAAGTATGAAAACAGAAATCTAGGTAAGATTCGAAGTCAGAAGGGCATTGGGTCCTTGAGTGGGATTCTTAGGTTTGAATTATGTTCTGCATATATGTCTCCGACAAATTGAAATACAATGGTTTAGGACCTTATACCTTGGATGATTAATTGTCGAAGAGAACATCGAGTCAAAAAGCAATAGTCAGTAGGATTAGGAAGATAGTCAGTAGGTTTAGAAATAAGAGTGAGTATAGGATTTAGACCAAAATTTCTTTAGCAATAGGGTCTCGGGTAGACATTGAATGTAAATATCAGCATATGTGAAGTGTCAGACACAATGATGAACTGGGGAATATATGTAGGAAAGCAGATATCAATAGAGATATAAGGAAATCAGGCAAAGTATAAACTGAGTGATAGGATTAGACATTTTCAACAGGCTTGAAGTTGAATATATAATCTTAGAAAGAAACAAATATGTAGTCACCAATAGGATTTACATTTGAGAGCATTAGGCAACCTGGATATGGTTGTTTTTAGTAATCCATGCTCACTTTCCATTTAGGCTTTGATACAATCATGAGTATGACCTTTGTTTTTTGTGTCTAGAATATTACTGTGATAAAAAAGGAAATATATATATATATATATTTCTTTTTTTATCACAGTAATATATATATATATTGATAGATAGATAGATAAGGTGACATGTTTATTTCTTCTACCATTTTTGGGAGCAATGTTTTGAAGAGGTATAAATTAGTATTGGGGGAACAAAGAGGTGTACACTGTGTCTATGAATATAGAGATAATGCATTAATAGACCATACTGTGAATAAATAGCATACCTGGTTCCAACTTTAATAATGGATTGAATTGAAATGTGAAAATGTACAGGAAATCTTATATTGATATTCACACATTCATTCCAACCACTTATACATCTAATGGTAATATTAATGTTATGGTTTATCTTGAAGAGTGTGTGGGTTTAGCTTCAAAACTGATTATGGAAATCGAAAATAATGTGTTTGGAAAGAAGTCTCATGAAAAGACCAGTCAAGTAACATGGAGGAATACATGTGTTCTGAAGCAGGAAGTGATTAAAAGTGAAACAAATTCCTATAAATTTCTGAACTTGTGAATGAAATATATAACCTATGATGTGCAAAAACTGAAGAAATAGTAATGTACCAGTGTTGAATTAAAATGAATGTCAAAATAGACATCATGTCCCATAGGAATATACTTGCATTGATGTTAAACTGGGTCAGTTACTGTAGAAATATTAGGATTTGTAAGCACCATTGATTGAAGTTAGTTTTCAGCACTGGGAAACAAATATGTATTTCAGGTAGATGATTATTTCTGAGAATAATCTTGTGAAAAGTTGATTATAAATCCACATACATGAACATGAATGAATTTACAGAGTGTATATAAGACAAATATATTTCATATTTTATAAAATCTGTAGAGTGTATGTATATATATATATATATATATATATATATATATATATAGACAAAAAAAACACAAAAATTCATTAAAAAGTATCAATATATATATGCCAATCGTAATTCATCATGTAATATATATCACCCTCAGATGCAAAAATATTTATTTTACTAAACATGGGTTTATGTATAATATTGTTCTAATAGGAAGCTCACCCATAGTTTGGATTTTCAGTTCCAACAGCGTTTAGGAGGACTGATCTCTTCTTACAATTTGTTTCTGCCAAGTCAGCCAACTCATAAAAATATACGTGTGATACCAAGTAGGAATATATATGTGCATATAAAAAGTACATGTGCTGAGTAGGCTACAGAGAAAGGGAGACAGGAATTCACATATTTATTAACTTTAAAAACGCATGGAGAGAGCTGGGGATGTGGCTCAAGTCGTAGCGCGCTCGCCTTGCATGCGTGCGGCATGGGTTCGATTCTCAGCACCACATGCAAACAAAGATGTTGTGTCCGCCGATAACTAAAAAAATAAATATTATAGAATTCTCTCTCTCCTCTCTAACTCTCTCTTTAAAAAAAAAAACATGGAGGACTATTTCAATTAAAAATTGAGTAGATTTATAAAACCGACCCTTTATCATGCAAGAGGGAAGTCCAACTATACACCATGCCTCCTCTGAACTGCTTGTATTTTCATTTTTTTTGTTTATTTTTCTCCATCATATTAGGATTAGTAGTCAGAGTCTAGTAGGGTATGAGTTAGTGTCAGGGATTCAGTATTTCGAATGGAAAATTGGAAAATGGATCAATGTGTATGCAAATGTGTACTACAAAAAAATTTTCCCACTCTCATTCAGAACAATGCCTTGACATTACCTTCACCCCAAGTAAGACACAATTAGAGGAGAAGAGTTAGAAAATCTTTGAATACATATCTGAAATTGAAAATGCTTAGGGTTCACAACCTTGGAGATTGTAGAGGAGTTTCCAAAAGTAAGGGACAGTGTAAAAACTCTACAAACATGGAGATTTGCCTGCCTAAAGACGTCTGGAGAAACTGTCTCTAGGTTGGGCACTTGAAATATATGTTTTTGTGAGGATCTTTAGCTTCCTTTCCAGTGAGACCATCAAAGCTGCGTCTTCATCTCTGTGATCTGGAGGACATGGTTTATAATTTTCCAATAAACATGAAGCAGCAGTGCTGAATTCTCTCTTGTATGTAAACTGTGGCCACTGGGGGCTAAGTGTCTCCCCATATGGACTGCGAAGCCATTTTATCATCCTCCACTTTTCCTAATGTTTCTTCCTGCTGCACTCGGAGTTTGGTATTTGCTTCACGAAATACAAGGAGTTCAACTGGGACAGAGTGTTGCCGCGAGTTCTGTCACGTGTGGTGGATCAGGGTCTGCAGGAGAATGCACCAACAGGGCTTGTATACCACATAGGATGCCCCCTTGACCATAGCAACCTGATTCTGAACATTGCACTGAAACCTCTCCATATAACAAGTTGCCTTTACATATAAGGGTCTGCTGGCTGCACCATGTCAGTCACAAGCCATTTGGAAGCCAATGGCAGATCCACATGGCCCCACCTCAGATGTTTTATCACACATTTGCTCACCACTGCTCTAGGCCCACTACTCAGCAGGATCCAAATTATTGAGATCTCTGTTCTACACCATTTTCATCAAAACCAGTCAATCAAGGCACTGTCTGGTACACTCGTGATCAGCAACAGGACATCCAAATGTTCTTCATTGCCACCTGGTCATTGGAATTTCAAAAATTTCATGGTATTTATCTAGCCAATTTTCAATTATGAAGTTGGAAGCACTATGGCTTTCAAATCATTCAGGAATCATTCAATGGTGAGGAAGCTCATTTCAATGAAAAATTTGAAGAACTCTCACAGGCAAGGCTTCCCAAAGAGTGGCCTAAAAGTCACATGAATCCAGGCCCATCGAGGTCTACAATTGAGGTCCATGTGTGTTTTGACTAGCAAATATGGCTTCCAAGTCTTTCAGAAAAAAATAATTTGATATCCTGGCTGAGATTCCCAGTGCTCTGTGGAAAGCCACCCTAGGACTAGATCTCAGTTTCCAACGGAGACTCTCATGCATGGCCTCCTAAATTCTTAACCCAATTCATGGCAATACTTCTTTGATGATTGATCCAGAACTGAGTGTTTAAGGGGAATGACACCAGAGTTCAAGCCCAGGTGGATCCAGTCATCTCTTCCAACTGCCACACGAATGACTACAATTAAAACCAAAACACTTCCACATGGTCCTCACCTTCTTCCAGAGAGACACTCATCATTACCTCTGGCTGGAGTTTTTCATGTGGGACGCATCCCAAGAGAGTGTCCGAAATAATCTTCTTTGCCCCTCATTTGCCTAAAGTCAGGGTGGCATGGTCACCCTTCCTGTGAACCTGGAGTGATCCAATAGGCCTGCTTCTCCAATTTGAGGCCTACTGACTCTCAGGGATAGATTCTTTAAGTGATTTGGAGTCACAAGAAAACACAAGCACCTCTGCAGTTCTTCAAAGAACTCATTTGACCTAAAGGATCCCTATTCTCACTTGATAGAGGTCAGAATCCTAACAGAGGAAGGCAAGAGACTCATCAACAATGACAGATTTTGGCCATTTTTGTTTTGATTGCACACATGCAATCTATCTTTAGATCCATCATGTGCTCAGAATCTAAGCCACAACCTCATACAGGGCCAAGAGGCTGATTTAGACACATCCTTTTACAAGCAATTAAGCAAAGATCCACAGGTGATGCCCATTCATTTCCATTTGAAAACTGTTTTCTTCAGGTTTCACAAAGGGGTGGCTTGAGGCAAAGACCTTCCTGACATTCAGGACAACAGAACCATAGGTAAGCAAATGAACCAAAGCAGGGTTTCTCCACTGAGAATTTCCGGGTCACACTGATATCTGAGTTTTCTAAGATGTTCCCATTCTCTACAGCTATCAAGTATATGGACATGTCTCAGAGCTTGGAGGTGGTACATATCTTGGAAACAAAACCATGAGACTATTCTGGAGAGTGGCCAGAATTCAGGAAGAAAACAGGAACTTAGGAATTTAGTAGGTGTTGCCCATCCATAAGGCAAACCAAAGTCCATTCTTCAATTAGGCAGGATGAATGCTGGGAAGTTTTCTACTAGACAGGACACATCCTTTGATGCCTTCTCTTTTCTAATGTCTACAACCACGGACACAGTGGGATACTCAAGACTTAGAAACACTAGCCTTGTCAAACGACTTACTAGAAACAGTCCACTCCAACCCCAAAAAACTGCCTTTTCTATCTATTCTCAGAACATGAGAGAAAAGCACAAACTCACTGAACACCCACAAAGGCACCTCCTTAACCCAAGTAGGTCTGTGACTATCTGGAGTGTCCTCTAACTGGTGGGCCATATTATGTTCCCCTGAAATGGCCTGTCCTTTCTCAGATCTGGTCTCCTTGGCCAACACTGTGAAGTTGTCAGGAGCCAGTGGTGAACCAATACCTGCTTTCTCAGGAAAGGCCCCTCTTCAGAGCTCTTCTGCCATTTGACAATCCTCATATCAGTCGGTACCAAGGAAGACTGACTCTGTCCTTGGTAAATCCAAACAAGTGAGACCACTGGGACTGGGACTGGGACTGGCTCTGGGTGCCTGGCTTCCTGCATCACAATTTCAGATTTTTTGATCACCAAGGAAGAGAGGTGAGGTCACTTTCTTTAGGAACTGAATGAGGTCACTACCTTGGCCACCACTTTGTCCTAACAGTTGCTTCGAAAGGTCCCATGAAATTGAGGCTGCCCCTACTTTCTTTGACACTTTCACAAGTTAGAATGGTATATCAACCATAGGCACCTGTAAACAGCTCTCCACACAGGCATGGTTTCATCAGTTCTCTACATTACGAAAGGAGAGGCTGATTCAGACACATCCCTTCATACTGACCCTGTTGTTTGCCATGGAATATGGCTTTTCCCCTCTTAGGTCCTTCATAGCTGCCTGCAACTTCTTCAGGGTATAATTTCTGCATGGTCCTTTGATGTTCTCAGCAGGTGGAAGATCCCCTACATTACTGTATTGTAAGATAAACTCTGTCTCGGCTCTTCTGTAAAGTTAGTTTGAGGGAACAATGTATGGTTAGGCTTAATAACATGTTTCATTTGAGTTAGGAATCATTCTGCTTAATGAATAATGGTATTGGGAACTTGCGATATTTACAAGAATATATTGGTGAAATATAAGTTTGAAAACAGAAATCTAGATAAGATTTGAATCCAGGAAGGGCATTGGGCTGTTGATTGGGATACTTAGCTTTGAATTATGTTCTGCACAGATGTCTCAGATAAATCAATATACAATGGCATAGGACCTTGTACCTTGGATGATTGCTTGTCGAAGAGATCATCCAGTCAAAAAGGGATAGTCTTTAGGATTAGGAAGATAGTCGGTATGTTAGAAAAAAGAGTGAGTATAGGATTTGGACCAAAAGTTCTTTAGCAATAGGGTTTCGGATAAAGAGTGAATGTAAATGTCAGCACATGTGAAGAGTCAGTCACAATGATGAACTGGGGAAAATATGTAGGAAAGCAGATATCAATAGAGACATTAGGAAATCAGGAAAATATAAAGTGAGTGATAGGATTAGTCATTTTCAACAGGGTTGAGGTTGAATATATTATCTTAAGAAGAAACAAATATGTAGTCACCAATAGGATTGATTTGAGAGCGTTAGGCAACCTGGATATGGATGTGTTTAGTAATCCATGCTCACTTTCCATTAAGCTTTGGTGAAAGGTTAATAAAATAGGTACTTGTTACTTACTGTTTTTCTGTATGCTTAACAAAACACTGTTGAAGTCTTGAGGACTGTTTGCTAATCTTGTTTCCAGAATGTGCTGTCCCCAACTGCCAAACTGCAAATGTATACCCTCACCCGTTTGCACGCAAACCACCCACTTGCCCTGACCCATCAATAAACTTCCCTCCCTGCCCTCTCCAAGGAAAGCATATAAGCTCTGCTTAAGCTGTTCTCATTGCTCTCTGCTCTATTCAAGTGAGCTCTGAGCCCCAGAATGCTGGACCCATAATAAACCATTTACTGTTGCATGAGACATTCCTCTGGTGGTCTCTTCCTCTGATGCTTGCCCGACCTTTACATCTGGAGGCACGAGCAAGATCCGGCAGCGGCGGATGAAAGATCCCCAAGGGGCTCTTTTCAGGGTAAGTAAGGGAACTCTTTTTGGTTTTAGGTTTCAGGTTAGGGCTTGGCAAAATGGCTATTGGTGATGAGCGTGAGCTCTCTCTGACAGAGGCTGACATACGTGTCACAGAGCCACAGGCCACGTCCCTGGGGGATGCCCCAGAGGACTCAGGAAATCGAGGAACAATAGTCTCCTTGACTCAGTGATATTTTGCTTCGGATTCAGTATTGCCAGCCCATCAGGTTTTGCCGGCTACTCAGTCCTGGCCTCAGTATTGGACGTCCATTGCCTGTCTTTATTGTCTTGTCTTGTCAGTGTAGTGTGTGATTTCTTTCACTGTTTGTGTATCTCTCATTTTGGGACAGAGCACTTCAACACCTCTCTTCCTGACCCTTGATCACTGGACCAAAGTCTGTGCAAGGCCCAGAATCTTTCTTTTTCAGTAAATTGCTGGACCTGGCAGACCCTCTGTGCCTCAGAATGACCCACCTTTGGAGTTGGATAGCCCCTAGAAACATCTACTTCCCACTAATTTGAAACGTCAGAGATTTTGTCTTTCAACCGGGGCCACATAGACATCCAGATCAACAGCCATATATCTTAACTTTGCAGGACCTCTGCAAATCTCCTCCTGCATGGGTGAAGCCTTTCTTTGTCTCTGCGCCCACTCCTACTCCTTCCACCATGATTCTATCTCACAAACCCTCTGCTCTTTCTCCTCCAACCTCTGTTCTCCCTGAGTCTCAAGACTCTACTGGACTCTCCTACCCTTCTTATCCGCTGCCGTCGTCCACCAACCCCCAACAACCTCTAAGTGATTCTTTTGCTGCTGACTCAGCCTCTCCGCCATTGGAGAAAGCTAGGCCGGCCCAGCGCCCACCAGATGACTCCCCCTTGTCACACACACAGCCCCTCCTTCCCTGGAGAAAGCTGGCCCGGCTAAAAGAACTCAAAGAACTCCCTGGCGTTTTCACACCTGCCTACTTGGGATGACTGCCAACAAATCCTAGGGATTCTCTTCATGACAGAGGAACGAGAGAGAAACTTTCTGGAAGCTGGAAAAAAATATCCTCGGACCAGATGGGTGACCAACACAACTTCCCAACATAATCAAAGCCGGCTTACCCTTGAACTGACCCAACTGGGACCCCGACACCTTTGAAGGTAGGGAGCATCTGTCCACTTATTGCCGGGCCCTAATAGTGGGTTTCCAACCGGCCGCTAGCCAACCAAATAATATGGCCAAGGTAAGAGAGATTATTCAAGGGCCTGATGAATATCCCTCTATGTTTCTAGAGAGAATTATGGAGGCGTATAGGAGATATACTCCTTTCGATCTTCAGGCAGAGGATCAAAAGACATATGTCATGATGGCCTTCATTGGGCAAGCTGATCTGGATATTAAAAGAAAGTTACAATACTTAGATGGATTACAAGATATGACTTTGAGAGATTTACTCAGGGTAGCCGAGAAAGTATCCTATAAGAGAGAAACAGAGAGAACGAAAGGGAGCAAAGGGAGGATGACAGATGAAAAAGACAGATGAAGGTATTAACTAAGGTCCTGGTCACAACAATAAATAGGCCAGAAATAAAGAAACAGGGAGACAAGAAACGATACCTGGGTCCCCACCAGAGGCCACCCTTGGCCTCAGATCAATGTGCCTACTGTAAAGAAAAAGGACACTGAGCCAAAAAGTGCCCTAGAAAGAGACAGCCACGCCAGACAGCCTTTCTGACTCTGGAGGTTGACTGAGAATGTCGGGGCTCAGATCCCTTCCCCGAGCTCAGGGTAACTTTTGAAGTGAAGGGGACCCCATAAACTTTGAAGTGGATACAGCAGCAGTATACTCAGCCCTTAAGGCCCCACTGGGCCCTCTATCAAATAAAAGGTCTCTAGTTCAAAGGGCTAACAGCAGTAAATATCAGACTTAGACAACTAAGAGGACCATGGACATGGGGAAAGGAAAAATCCAACATTCCTTCCTAGTAATCCCAGAATGCCTGGCCCCATTGATGGGCAGAGATCTGCTCAGTAAGCTCCGGGCCAAAACAACTTTTAACCCCGAAGGCCCCAAAATGAAATTTCTAAATCCTTCATTAAAAACTCCTATAGTCATGGCTTTATAAATGTCAGTCAAAGATGAACATCCACTTTTCACACACCCCAAGAATGATCAAACAGGCAAGCTACCCCAGAAATGGATAACAGATCACCCAGATGCCTGGGCAAAAATTGTTGGGTTAGGACTAGCCATGAAACAACCTCCAAGAACAGTGGAGTTAAAAACCTCAGCCTCCCCAATCAATGTCAAACAACATCCTCTGAGCAAAAATGCTAAAGATGGGTTAAGGCCCCATATTCAGAAATATCTGGCTTTAGGGTCCTAAGGCCCTGTCAATCGGCCTGGAACACTCCCCTGCTACCAGTAAAAAATCCAGGAACTGGGGACTATCCCCGTTCAAGACCTAAGAGAGATCAACAACAGAGTGCAGGACATTCACCCCACGGTAAATAATTTGTACAATCTGCTTATCACTCTGAACCCTGAGTAGAAATGGTATGGACATAAAGATGCTATCTTTTGCATGCCTCTGCATAAAGACAGTCAGTTTCTGTTTGCTTTTGAGTGGGTAGACCCAGAAACCGGAACGTATGGTAAACTAACATGGACTAGACTCCCACAGGGGTTCAAAAACTCCCCCACTCTCTTTGATGAAGCCCTCCACAGAGATGTCAACAACTTCAGAACTATGCACCCCGAAGTCACCCAGCTTCAATACGTGGATGACCTGCTACTGCAGCCAACACCAAGGAAAACTGTGAGTCTGGGAACCAAGCACTATTATGTAAGCTTGCTCAACTCGGGTATAGAGCTTCTTCCAAAAAACCCCAAATTTGCCAGCAAGAAGTAGTCTTCCTTGGCTATTCCCTTAGAGGTGGTAAACGTTGGCTCACTGAGCCCAGAAAACAAACGGTTGTGCAGATACCCCCCCCCCAGCAGCAGACAACACAAAGAGTTTCTTGGGACTACTGGGTTTTGCAGGTTATGGATTCCTGTGTTTGTGTCCTTAACTTCTCCTTTATACCCGCTGTTAAAGGGAGATGCCCAATTCCAATGGACCCCTGAGCACCAGCAAGCTTTTGATAACATCTTACGACACTGGCACTGAACTCCTCAACTTCACTGAGCCAAGCCTGCAATTTCAGAAAGCCCTACACTACGTTAAAAATGTACATCAATTCACACACCTTGGTCCAAAGAAACTGCAGGCATTCCTGAAGGATCAAGAACAGAGTTTTCCACTAACCGACTCACAGCGAAAGGACATAACTGAACGGGTAACAAAACCCTGTCCGTTCTGTCAATAGAACAATTACCCTTCCAAGCTTCCTGTAGGAAAGCGCCTATGAGCAACCAGACCAGGAAATTCTGGGAAGTGGACTTTACTGAAATTTAGCCAGCAAGGTATGGACTTCAATATCTCCTAGTGTTTGTAGATATATTTTCAGGATGGATTGAAGCCTTCCCCACAAAAAAAAAAGGCACAAATGGTGGTAGAAAATCCTGAAAGATATTTTTCTATGATACGGCCTACCTAAGGTAATAGGGTCTGATAATGGACCGGCGTTCATGGCCCAGGTAAGTAAGGGGTTAGCCAGGATCCTGGGGATAAATTGGAAGTTACATTGTGCTTATAGACCGCAGAGCTCAGGACAGGTTAAAAAAATTAATAGAACCATTAAAGAGACCTTAACAAAATTAAGCTTAGAGAGGGCATCAAAGATTGGACTATGCTCCTGCCTTATGCACTGTTTCATGCAAGAAATACTCCCTCTGTTTCTTTGTGTAACCTCACCTCCTATAAAATTCTCTATGGGGCCCCTCCTCCAGTAAGGACCTAACCACAACTCTAAGACCTACCGATCCCTTCCACACCCCCTTGCTTGACAAACTTAAAGCTATTGAAAGAACTCAGGGATACCTGTCAAAACAGCTGGCCACTGCCTACCAACCTGGTGAAGAGGAGACTCCACATCGATATCAAAAAAGAGACTTCATCTACATAAGATGACATCAGGTGTCATCCCTGGAACCCCGCAGGACAGGACCATACCAGGTGCTAATTATAAAACCTACAGTGGTAAAGGTAGACGGAATCACTTCCTGGATCCTAATTCTCATCTCAAGCCTGTGCCCTGTCCAGACACTGGCTTGAAAGTGGAAAAGACTGGTAACCCTTTCAAATTGCATATTTGCCATGTGGATAAGGCTATAGACTCTCCCCTTGGCCACCACTAGTCCTAACCATCATCAGCCCATTCAGCAGCGATGGCTGATCACAAATCCAATTAGACAAGAAGTATGGTCTGTCTCACATACAGCCCCCTTAGGGACCTGGTGGCCAACTCTCCACCCAGATATTTGTCAGCTGGGTATACGTCTTTCCAATTGGGATATCTCTGATGAAGAGGATCCCACTAAAATTCCATTAAATTTCTCCCGTACCATAGATAATGGAAACAAACATTATGGATGTAGGAACACGCAAGCCTGATGCAGGTTGGCTAGCCTAGATTACTATGTTTGCCCGGTGGACTATCAAAGCCACAAACAACCACGGCTGTGTGGGGGAAAAGCCGTCTTCTTCCGTAAGTCATGGGGATGTGAGCATACAGGGGCTGCCTGGTGGAACCCAAACTCCTCATCAAATTCAGTTCACAGCATTGGCCATATTACCAATTAGACAACCAAAACCGATGGCCCCCAGAGGGGTCTCTAGATCCTCAAATTCTGTGTGACTATTTCAACTTCGGCAAGTGATCAAAAGGATGGAAGAAAATTCCCCTATGTGTAGGCCTTTTCCCTCCTTTGCTCACATCACGAAATATGTTTCTCCAATAGATCCTTCTGCTCCAGATTCTCTGCTGTCACTCTCACATCAACAACCTGATTTCTCCCCTCCAATTACTAGATCAAAACCCCAAACCTCCTCTGGTTCTCAGACCATTGCCCCCATGCTGAGGCAGCAGGTACTGAGGTACCCTTCCACCCACTCACTCCTCTCTTCTCCTGTCAGTGCCCACACCGGGTCCCACCAGGTCCTCTTACCAGCTAACCCAAAGCTCAAACCAGCTGAGGAGTGCCCTCAGACGCCTATCCAAGATGTAATGAAAATGGCCTTTAAAGTTGCTTTGTCATCACTAAAAACAGGTTACTAAGAATTTAAAGTCCCTCACAGGCTTTTTAGATACTCATTCCCGTCTTCCCATCTGCTCTACCTGTTCTACTGCTCAAGTTTTGTTGTCAGGAAAATCCCAAACCCTTTTCCCATTATTCTTTTATATCTCTTTTTCCTCATTCTCAGAACCACAGAACTGCTCTCACCCCCCGCCTTCCCCGTCTTCCCCTCTGTACCAGGCCCACAGAAAAATCTTAAATGGCCTTCTCCAGAAGTCTTCATCGTGGCTGACTTTAGGACTTTCAGCAACAAAGTCTTTATAAAAGAGTTCAGTGTAGATAAACTTCCTCTTTTCGTGTTGCTCTGTTATACTTGGCCACTGGCTGGAAAAATCAGCCCTTCTAAGCTAGACACCCCCTTACTAGTTTTTCACAAAATATGTGAACAAGGCCTCTGGCCTTGAGCTGAGGCTTCCAGAGATGGCTACATTTCCAAGATAAAGAAGTTACCAACTGGGCTCCATGGTAACAGCTGGCAGGGAGAAAATAAAAGAGAAGAAAAAAGCTCTCCCCCTCCCAGGTGTCCTTAATAAGTTATCTTTCCCAGAGAAGAGGAAAATAAAAACAGAACCAAAAACTGCTTTTTGTGAACTTCTGCAGACTGTGAATTTCTGAGTCTTTTCCCTTACATGTTGGGTACAAAATTCTGAAACTACCTAAACTTGGGATTCAGGGGATTAATTGATTACAACAGAAGCAATGCCCTCTATATCCGGTTGCAACCAAATAGGACTGTTTCCCTATCTTTGGTGCTATCTTAGGTGCCTTGCCTTGTCCATACCTACAACAGTATAATTCTATATACTTAAACATTGTTTATTCATAAAATTATCAACAGATGTGATTAATTATGTAATGGTGCAGATGTTTCCCCGAGTGCTCTATCATGAGGCAGGATCATTTAAATTTCAAATAGGGGGGCATACAACCCGGTTCCGCTGGCAACCTGTATCCTTCACTTTAGCCATCCTATGAAGAATAGTAGTTGCTGCAGAGAAGGGCACAGGAACCACTGCCCTAATCCATGGGACACAACAAATGACCCAATTAGAAGCAGCAATAGACCAAAACTTAAAGATATTAAAAAACCACCATCACAGCTTTACAAGAATCTTTAACCTCTCTCTCTGAAGTTGTTTTACAGAACAGGCGAGGGTTCGACCTCCTCTTCATGAGAGAAGGGGCCTTTGTCCTGCATTGAGGGAAGAATGTTGTTATTATGCCTACCATACTGGAGTTGTAAAAGAATCTATGATTAAATTAAGAAGACGCATTGAAGAGCATCAACAAGAGAGAGAGGCCCAAAAAGGGTGGTTTGAGTCTTGGTTCACAGAGTCCCCCTGGGTAACTATGCTTTTATCAGCCCTGGCCGGTCCATTAATAATCCTCACATTATTGCTAACTGTAGGACCCTGTTTGCTCAACCGTGTAGTTTCCTTTCTCCAAGCTCAAATTGGACAAGTTAAACTTATGGTAATCAGAAATCAATATACCACACTAGCAAACATAAAATGTGACATCCTCAATGATCACTATTATGATTTAATGTAACCAAAAGAAAGTGGGGAATGAAAGGTAAATAAAATAGGTAATTGTCACTTCCAGTTTTACGGTATGCTTAACAAAACACTGTTGATATCTTGAGAACTGTTCGCTAATCTTGTTCCCTGAATGTTCTGTACCAACTGCAAAACTGCAGAATGTACTCCCTCACCCATTTGCACGCAAACTGCCCACTCGCGCTGACCCATCAATAATCTTCCCTCCCTGCCCTCTCCAAGGAAAGTATATAAGCTCTGCTTAAGCTGTTCTCAGGGCTCTCTGCTCTATTCAAGGGAGCTCTGAGCCCCAGCATGTTGGACCCCCATAAACTTTTGGCTGTTGCATTAGACAGTCCCTGGTAGTCTCTTCCTCCGATGCTCGCCTGACATTTACATTGGTAAAATAATAAGTGTGACCATTGCTTCTGTGTCGAAATGTACAAATTATTATTGGGGGTACAAATAGGTGTACCCTGTGATATGAATATAGAGATAATGCATGAATAGACAATACTGTGAATAAATAATATAATGGATTCCAAATTTAATAATGGATTCAATTGATATCTGAAAATATAAAGGAAATCTTATATTGATATACATACATTCATTCCAACCAGTAAAACATCTAAACGTTATATTAGGATTATGATTTATCATGAAGAGTGTGTGAGTTTTCCTTCAAAATTGATTATGGAAGTTGAAAATAATGTGTTTGGAAAGAAGTCTCATGAAAAGACCAGACAAGAAACCTGGAGGAATCCATGTGTTCTGAAGCAGGAAGTTATTGAAAGTGAAACAAATGCCTATAAGTTTGCTAACTTGTGGATGAAATATATATCTTATGATGTGCATAAATTGAAGAAATAGTAATGTAGCAGTGTTGAATAAAAATGAATGTCAAAATACACATCATGTCCCATAGTAATCTACTTGCATTGATGTTAAACTGGGTCAGTTACTGTACAAATTTAGCATTTGTATGCAACGTTAACTAAAGTTAGTTTTCAGTACTGGTAACAAATATGTAATTCAGGTGGATGAATATTTCTGAGAATAATCTTGTGAATACGTGATTATAAATCCATACACATGAACATGAATGAATTTAGGGAGTGTATATAAGACACATATATTTCATATTTTGAAAAATCTGGAGAGTATATATATACAAAAAACACACATGCAGAGACATTAAATTACCAATATATATGCCAATCGAAATTTATCATGAAATATATATCATCCACAGATGCAAAAATATTTCTTTTACTGAACATGGATTTATGTTTAATGTTGTTCAACTAGGAAGCTCACCCATAGGTTGAATTTTAAGATCCAACAGGGTTTAGGAGGAGTGATCTCTTCTCATAATTTGTATCTGCCAAGTCAGCCACCTCACAAGAATGTACATGTGATACCAGGTAGGATTCTATATGTGCATTTAAAAATACATGTTCTGAATAGGCTACAGGGAAAGGGAGACAGGAATTTATATATTTATTAACTTTAAAAACACAAGGAGAACTATTTCAATTAAAAATTAACTAGATTTATAACACCTACCCTTCATAATGCAAATGGCAAGTCCAAATATACACCATGCCTCCTTTGAACTGCTTGTATTTCTATTCTGTTTGGGTTAGTTTTCTCCATCATATTAGGATTAGCAGTCAGAGTCTAGTAGTTTATGAGTTAGTGTCAGGGATTAAGTATTTCGAATGGAAAATTGGAAAATGAATCCAATGTGTATGCATATATGTGCTACACAAAAATCTTCCCACTCTCATCCACAACAATGCCTTGACATTAACTTCGCCCCAAGTAAGACACAATTAGAGGAGAAGAGTTAGAAAATCTGTGAATGCATATGTGGAATGGAATATACTCAGGATTTCACAAACTTGGAAGTGGTAGAGCAGTTTCCAAAAGTAAGGCACATGGTAAACACTCCACAAACATGGAGTTCTGCTGGCCTAAAGACTTCTTGATAAACTGCCTCTGAGGTTGGGCACTTGAAATATATGTTGTTGTCAGTAGCTTTAGCTTACTTTCTAGTGAGACCATCAAAGCTGGGTCTGCATCTATGTGACCTGAAGGACATTGTTTCTAATTTTCCAATGAACATGAGGCAGCAGTGTGAATACTCTCTTTGTAGTTAAACTATGGCCACTGGGAGCTAAGTGACTCACCGTGTGAACTGTGAAGCCATTTGGTCCTCCTCCACTTTTCGTGGTGGTTCTTGCTGCTGCACTGGGACTTTGGTATTTTCTTCATGAAATACAAGGAGATCAACTGGGACACAGTGCTGGAGGGAGTTCTGTCACGTGTGGAGGTCATGGTCTGCATGTGAATGCACCAACCAGGATTCTATCCCACATGGGTTGCCCCTTTGTCCATAGCAACCTGATTCTGAACATTGCCTTGAAATCTCCCTATACAAAAAGATGCCTTTACATGGAAGGTTCTGCTGGCTGTACCATGTCATTCACAAGCCATTTGGAAGCCAGTGGCAGATCCACATGGCCCCACCACACATTTTATCACACACCTTCACACCACTGCTCTAGGCCCACTAATTTGCAGGCTCCAACTTACTGGCATCTCTGTTCTACACAATTTTCAAGAAACCTAGTCAGTCAAGGCACTGTCTGATACACTCATGATTAGCAATAGGACATCCAAAGATTCTCCAGTGCCACCTGGTCATGGGAATTCCAAAAATTTCATGGTGTTTATCTAGCCATTTTTTTGAGGATGAAGTTGGAGGAACTGTGGTTTTCAAAAACCATTAAATGTTGAGGAAGCTCATTTCAATGAAACTCTGGAGAACTCTCATAGGCAAGGCTTCCCAAAGAGTTGTCAAAAGGTCACATGAAGCCAGTCCAATTGAAGTCTACAATGTGAGGTACATGTGTGTTTTGACTCTCAGCTATGGCTGCCAAGACTTTAAGAAGAAAATCATGGATTATCTTGGCTGAGATTCCCAGTGCTCTGTGGCCTTGATCTAAGTTTATAAGGGCTACTCTCATGCGTGGGCTCCTAAAATCCCAACAAAGCTCATGGCAATACTTCTCTGAGGTCAGTTTCAGAATTCAGTCTCTATAGGGATTCACACTAGAGTTCAAGCCCAGGTGGACCCAGTGATTTCTTCCAATCGCCACACAAATGACCAAAATTTAAACGAAAACACTCCCATATGGCCCTCATCTTTTCCACATAGACACTCATCATAACCTCTAGCTGGAGGTTTCTATGAGGGGCGCTGGACAAGACAGTGTCCAAAATAAGCTCCCTTGCCCGTCATTTGCCTAAAGTCAGAGTGGCCTGGAAACCCTTCCTGTGAACCAGGAGTGATCAAATAGGCCTACCATTATTACTGTTCCACTTCTCCAATTTGAGGCCTACTGACTGTGGGGTTTAGATTCTTCATGTGGATTGGGGTCATGAGAAAACCCAAGCACCAATGGGATAGACTCTGAAGGGCTTTGAAAAACTCATTTGACCCAAAGGATTCCTATTCTCACCTTATGGAGGTCAGGAAACTTACAGAGGAAGGCGAGAGACTTCATCCATAATGAGTACTCTTTTGGCCATTTTGGTTTTGGATGCACACATGGCATCTTTCTTTAGATCCATCAGGTGCTGAGAATCTAAGCCACAGCCTCACACAGGGCCAACAGGCTGATTCAGACACATCCCTTTCGAAATCAATTACTCAAAAAGGGACAGGTGATGCCCATTCATTTACATTAGAGAACTGTTTTATTCAGGCTTCACAACGGGGTGGCCTTAGGCAAAGACCTTCCTGACATTCAGTGCTATAGAACAATAGGTAAGCAAAAGTCCCAAAGCAGGGTTTCTCCACTGAGACTTTCCTGGTAACATTGATATCTGAGTTTTCTGAGATTCTCGCCATTCCCTTCAGCTATCCAGTACATGGCCAAGTCACAGAGCTTGGAGGTGGTACCTATCTTGGTCACAAAATCATGAGCCTATTCTGGAGAGTGGCCAGAATTCAGGAAGAAAACAGGAACTTAGGAAGATTTCAGGTCTTGCCCACAAATAAGGCAACCCTCTGTCCTTTTATAAATTGGGCAGCGTGAATGTTGGGAAGCTTTCTCCTAGACAGGACACATCCATTGATGCATTTTCTTTTGTAATGTCTACACCCACGGACACAGTGGGATACACAGACATAGAAACACTTGCCTTGTCAAATGACTTAATAGAAACAGTCCACTCCAAACCAAACAAACCAACTTTCCTACCTATTCTCAGAACATGAGACAAAACCACAAACCCACACTCATTCCCACAAATGCACCTCCTTCCCCCAAGAAGGTCTGTTACTAACCGGAGTGTCCTCTGCCTGGTGAGCCATTCTTTGTTCACCCGAAATGGCCTGTCTGTTCTCAAATCTGGACTCCTTGGCCCACTCTGTGAAGTTGTCAGGAGCCAGCTTTGAGCCGCCACTACCTGCATTCTCACTGAAGACACCTCTTCAGATTTTTTCTGGCATTTGACCATCTTCACATCTGTAAGTACCAAGAAAGTCTGACTCTTTCCATGATAAATCCAAAAAAGTGAGATCTCTGTGACTGTTACTGGGCCTGACCCTGGGTGCCTGGTTTCCGGGATCCCAAGTTCAGAGAGTTCCATCACAAAGAAGTGAGGTAGGTCACTTCCTTCATGAACTGAATGAGCTCACAGCCTTGGAAAACACTTTGTCCTAACAGTTTCTTCCTAAGGTCCCATGAGATGGAGGCTGCCCCTACTTCCTGTGACACTTTCACAAGTTAGAATGGTATATCAACAATAGGTACTGGGAGAGAGATCTCCACACAGGGTTGGTTTGGTCCATTTTGTCTACATTAAAATGTGAGAGGCTTATTCAGACACATCTCTTCATCCTGACCAGGTTGTTTGCCATGGAAAATGACTTTTGCTCTCTCAGGTCCTTCATAGCATTCTATATCTTCTTCAGGGATAATTTCTGCATGGATCTTTGAGATTCTCAGCAGGTGGAAGATCCCCTATATTCCTGGATTGTAAGACCAACTCTATCCCTGCACTGCTGTAAAATTAGATTGAGGGAACAGTGTATGGTTAATGTTAATATCATGTTCTATTTGCGTTAGGAATCATTCTGCTGGATGAATAACGGTATTGGGAACCTGAGATATTTACAAGAATATATAGGTGAAATATAAGTATGGAAACAGAAATCTAGGGAAGACTTGAAGCCAAGTAGGACTTTGGGCCCTTGAGTAGCATACTTTGCTTTGAATTATATTCTGCACAGATGTCTCAGATAAATTGATATACAAAGAAATAGGATCGTATACACTAGATGATTGAATAACATACAGAATATCCAATAAAAAAGGGATAGTCTGTAGGATTAGCAAGATAGTCAGTAGGTTTAGAAAGAAGAATGAGTATAGGATTTGTACCAAAAGTTCTTTACAAATAAGGTTTCGGGTAGAGAGTGAATGTAAATGTCAGCACATGTAAAGAGTCAGTCACAATGACGAATTGGGGAAAATATGTAGGAAAGCAGATATAAATAGAGACATTAGGAAGTCAGTAAAAGTATGAAGTGTGTAATTTGTTTAGACATTTTCAACGGTTTGAGTCTGAATATATAACCTTAGGCAGAAACTAATATGTTGTCACAAATTGGATTGACTTTTGAGAGCATTAGGTAACCAGGCCATGGATGTTTTTATTAATCCATGCTCACTTTTAATTTAGGCTTTGGTAAAATCATAAGTGTGACCTTTGCATTTTGTGTCCAGAATATTATTGTGATAAAATGTATATGTAGATCAGGTGACTTGAGTATTTCTTCCACCATTTCTGTAGCAATATTTTGTAGATGTATAAATTACTATTGAGGGTACAAATAGGTGTACCCTGTGTCTATGAATATGCAGATAATGCATGAATAAACCATACTGTGTGTAAATAATATAACTTGCTCTACTTTAAATAATGGATTGAATTGATATCTGAAAATATAAAAGAAATCTCATATTGATATACAATCATTCACTGCAACCAGTTATACATCTAATGGTAATATTATGGTTGTGGTTTATCCTGAAAGGTGTGTGAGTTTTGTTTCAAAAGTGATTATGGAAATCAACAATAATGTGTTTGGAAAGAAGTCTCATGAAAAGAATAGTCAAGAAACCTGTAAGAATACATGTGTTCTCAAGAAGGAAGTGATTGAACATTATATATCATACTATATATAATGTGCATAAACTGCAGAAATAGTAATGTACCAATGTTGAATAAAAATGAACATCAAAATACACATCATGTCCCATAGGAATCTAATTGCATTGATGTTAATCTGGGTCAGTTACTGTAGAAATATTAGGATTTTTATCCAGCATTCACTGAAGTTACTTTTCAGTACTAGGAAAAAAGTATGTATTTAAGTTGGATGAATATTTCTGAGAATAATCTTGTGAAAATTTGATTATAAATCCACATAAATCACAAAACATTATAAACACAAAAGTCACATGGACATTAAAATCTAGCAATATATATGCCAATTTAAATCCATCTTGAAATATATATCATCCACTGATCCAAAACTATTTATTTAATGAACTTGTATTTATGTATAATGTTGTTCAGCTAGGAAGCTCCCCCATAGATTGAATTTTCTGTTCCAAATCAGTGTTTAGGAGGAGTGATCTCCTAAATGTGTATGCAAATATGTGCTACACAAAAATCTTCCCACTCTCATCCAGAACAATGCCTTGATATTACCTTCACCCCAAGTAAGACACAGTTGGAGGACATGAGTTAGAAAATCTGTGAATACATATCTGGAATGTAAAATGGTCAGGAGTTCACAACCTTGCAGGTTGTAGAGGAGTTTCCAAAAGTAAAGGACAGGCTTGATAGAGCCAACCTGATCTTTTATTAGAATTGGGAGCCATCTTGCCAGAAAGCCATGAAAAGATAATTTGGGCTTTACTATAAATTACTGCAAAATCTGAACCTGCTTGGAATGCCTGTCCGTGCCTTGAACTCATCCATGCCTGGCTCTCTGACCAGATAACAGTGCTCTCTGAAACATTAGTGACACCTAATAAATATTGGCCTTCCCAGGCCAGACAACGACCCTCTCTGAGTCTCTAATGGTCCTCATAATTTCTGATGTTGGGGCCAGCAAAAAAAAATGTAAACTACCATCAGTGTGATGCTTTCAAAGTTCTGTTATCTGTAACCCCCTTTTTGTGTAACTTTCTGGGCTATATAGCTGGGCTGTAGGAAAGGTGGTGTTGCTGTCTTGTTCCCGCCATTTTTGGAGGGAGAGGCAGCCTGGCCAGTTTTAATAATAAGCCTGCCTTAATTTGATTTTAATTGGAGTCACTGGTCTTTTCTTGCATCCTAGTCCAACATTTTGGAGTTCCCCAGTGAGATGACCCTGCCCGACCAGATCACAAGACCAGACTGCTGAAAATTCTGAAGCTGGCCTTCCCTCCAGGGCTACGGACTGGGGAGCCACTCTAGGGGGTGCACAACTTGAGATGTTCCAAGGCCTTGGAGTGAGCCGTCGGTCTGGGGAGCACTGCAGTGAACCACCGCACTGAAACTATTAGCAAGTACCTGGTGGAGGAGGCCTCCATAGGTAAGTGGCACCTTGATAACATCTTATATCTGGTTAAGGGAGATCTCTTCTAATGACAGAGAGGTGGCCTGGGGAGGCTCACATTCACTCCTGTCCAGGATAGTAATGAGAATCGTTCTGTCCTCTGTTCCGTTCTGTAGGGAATTCCTCTGGAAGGTTAGAGAGGTGCCGAGGGACACGCATGCGCTCCTACCCCAGAGCTTTAGCAAGACGTTGAATTGCTCACCTGTTTTTCTGTTTTGGCACCGGGATTCTGTTTTTTGTTTTTTTTGTTTTTTTTTTTTTTTTTTTTGTGTGTGTGTGTGTGTGTGTTTTGTTCTGTGTTCTATATGTTTTTTGTTTGTTTGTTTTTGTGCGTTTTGTTTTGTGATTTCTGTGATAAAATCTTAAGGATATTGAACGTGAAAATGGGTAACAAAGCAAGTAAGCCTGACACCCCTTTGGACTGTGTTTTAAGGAACTGTGATGAACTTTACCACCATTTGTTAAGCAGAATGAGAGAAGGCCCTAGCTGGCTGCCTGGAGCACACCCAGTGCAGATGGTAATGCCTGCTGGGGAATGAAGAACTGAGTATCTCCCAGTATCTGCCGAAGCCCTGTTGCTTCAGGGAATTCCCTCCTTCGTTCCCTGCACTGCAAGGATAATGCCACCTCTGTCTTCTTAAAAAAAGAGAAAAACAAAAAGGGGACACTAAATGCAGTAAAGTCGCCATGGAGACACTTTATTTTATATTTCAGGTAGCTCCTCTGTGAAAACATTTGGTCCCCTTGTGGGGACATCTGTGGTGCCACTGGAGAAGGAGATTTTTCTCTTATTTGCTCTGTTTTAAAGGGTTCTGTCTGTCAGCCATTGTCTGGAGTTCATTTCTGTCTGTCTTGTGCCTTTTTTCTAGCCCTTTAAGACATGTGCAATAATGTGTTAATATTATAAATTGTTTCTTGGAAATGATCTTAGCTGAATGTGTGTCTAAATGATGATGTTTCATTGTACCAAACTGGTATCTGAATGGGTTTTTGAAGCATTCCACAATCTTGCAGTTAAAAGTCGGGTTTAGGTATTTGTTTAGTTCATGGTTTCAGATAATTCATGCCAGAGAACTTAAATACTTAGGATGGAAAATAAAGAACTCTACTTCCAAGTTGGCAAGTAACTTCCCAATCATTCAGTCTTTTTTTCACCAATTTTAAATTAGGTAGCCTGGGAAAATGTCACTGTGTGTACCAGTGCATTAATTTGGACAAGGATACTAAATCATAGTATGATATCTGTTGACAAAACAACTTGTAAAGATATAAAATTTTGTGAATTGTATCTTAAACTTGTATCATAATTTTCAACATCCTAACATGAAAATTATGTTTAAAATACCTTAGGCCTAAGGTTTCTGCTCAGAATAGCCTTTTTTCCTTCTTCTTCCAGACCTCAGCCAGGACTTATTTTGAAATGCAAATGAAAGAAGCCTGTAAGCTTAGTAGGAGACTTATTTGAGGCCTAAGGGAAAAAAAAGGTAAATTGTATGGTATTTACCAATTACTGGCCAGTCATTTTTCTAGGACTCATAATTTTTTCCTTAGGTTCTTTATTTATTTTTTGAGCTCATGATTTTGCTCCTACAGACCTAGGTTAATGTTTTTCTGATCAGTAATATCTTTGACCAACTGTGGAATTTTTAAATCATTGCAATGGAGATTTCACCTGTGAAAAGCTACAAGGCCTTCACTTTTATTATGTGTGCACAATTTGTTATGTGTTGTATGTTTATATATATATATATATATATATATATATATATATATATATATCCATATATCATATATATGATACACAAATTAACTTATATAAGGAGCACTCATATTAAAAAGAACTCATAAAAACAATTTTAAAAAGTGGATCCAAAGATCTTTAATTCACGTGATTTAAATGTTTCAATTTAAATTGGGTAAACAGATAAATATAAATGTCTTTAAATTTAAGCTTACAAGTTTTTCTAGGTGTTCAAAAATCTAATAAACTATTAATGTCTACAAAAGGTCTAATATGCCTTTGTTCCAGGACTTTTCTTTCTATCAAAAAAATGGTTTACAGTGTTCAAAAAATTTGTCTAATATTTTGATAAATAAGTAAAGTAAATTTGATATGGGATTACTCATTCATGAGTACTTTTGTTTGATATCTGATTGATATACTAAGGTCTGTATAAGTTTGTACTAAAGTCTGTATAAGATTGTAAAAATCAGTCATGTGTAAAAGAGACAAAAATTTCTTAAACATAAGTTTACCCATAACATTAAGTTTATTAAGATTTAAATTTTCTAGAGCAAGCAACCATAAAAATTAAACAAATGTTTAAATAAGAACTGTTATTTTAGAGCACTGTACTGCCATTTCTTTAAAAGCTAAACTTGGTTAATGTAGAAACTTCAATGCAATTGTGATGCTATTAATGTGCTCATATTTTCCAGTTATACAACTCTATAAGGTAGAAACTTTAAAAGAGCATTATATCAAGCAGGTGTTCTGAAGTTGTATGGTAAATAAAATATATATTGGGGATTTATTTACCTGTTATCAATAATATATGTAAAGTTTTATGTTACTTTTTACATTGTGGAACAATTTAAATGTATTTTTAAGTTAATGAGACCCTAATCTATGTAAAGGTTAAAATCTTTCAGCCGTACTTTAATTCATGTTTTAAATGTGATATCATATGGTGTGAGCTAATGTTCATGTGACCTCAAACAATTTATGTAAACTTTGTAAAATGATATTTAAAAAAAAGATCAGCTTGAGAACTAAAGCATTTAAGATTTATAAGGAGCCCTGCTTACCTGAGATAAGACTCTTTGTCCCATCTTACTACATGTGAGAATGACTACGAAAGCAGTAGGTCAGATTTTATTTCATTTAAAGTTATGTTCAAATTTTTTTTTTCTGTCAAGATTACTAGGATCTCAAAAAGGTGATATAAACTGTAACTCACCAAAAAATTCAGGGTAGCTATTACATGAACTAAGTATTTTTACTCTTGTTAAAAAATTTTATTTTTTAATTTCTTTTTAAGTGATCTAAAGATTCCCTGTTGGTGTTTTACAGAAGTGTTGCTTTAAGAACACAACATGGGTTAATTTAAGAAAATAAGTCATCAACTACAAGACAGACAGAATAATAAGATCCCAATTAATAAAATATAAATAATTATAAACTTATAGACATTAAAGTGCAGTACTCTTAATATATGGCTGTTAAAATTTATTTGCTGGTTGTTTCAGATTAGGATTGAAAATTAAAGTTAAATGAAAAGGGCCAAAAAAAAAACAATATTTGACTCTTGCCCTTTGAGTCAGTCTGAATCCAGGGAACAGGGGACTTCTCTATGAGCTTTGCAACTCTGGGCCACATAACCTCCCGATCAGGGAGATTAATGAGACCACTGGAGAACAGAAAGCCAATCAGTGCATTTGCTACAAAGAGGAGAGTCATCAGGAAAGGGAGACATCCCTGATGCTTCTGAGGGAAGCCACATGGTCAAGCAAGACCTGAACCCACCTAGCTCAAATTGCACTAGCAGAACTGAGAAGCTGCTCTCAAGTTTCCCAAGGAATGACTCCCATAAAAGCTCAGCTGACTGCTAACAATAGATAGAAACAAAAGTCATTTGACTGCTTCATCTTAAACACTTAGCAAAGACAGTTAAAACCAAAATACAGCCATTCCTGGGCATTTTAAATAATAATAATAATAATAATAATAATAATAATAATAATAATAATAATAATATTTTAAGGTATACACTTTATGTTAGCCTCCCACAATAAGTAAAACTGTTGGCTACAAAGACTATCAAGAGGAGCTGCCAGAGGCAGAAGTTTTTAGTTTAAGGCCTACAGATATTCCTAACCTACAGGTAGGCTTGGTGTTTGCTAGTACGATTATCCAGCCCTGAGTAACAGAATTAAATGTTTCTCTATTAGACACAGAGGTCATACTACTGAAAGGATTTTGCAAAATCAGATGACATTAAATTATTAAACTGTATATTATGGGGAGGGGCAACTGTAACACTTAAAGTTAAATATTAAGTTGACAGTCCTGATAATTGGGGATATTAAAGACTGGTGAGGGTACTTCATACAGTGACATGATCCAGCTACTGCAACATTTATTCAATACTCATGTTTTTTGTTTCTCTCATAGAAGAACCCATCCCCAGATGACTTTACAACCTGTTCTTCCTCAACAAGACTTCAAAAAGAACTGACTTCTAAAAGGCAACTCATATTCCTCAACTGACTTCAAAAAGGCAACTCATGTCTCTCACGCCATGCACACTCATGTCACCCTCTCTCAGCTGAGAAGAAGGCAAAATGAGAGACGACTCTCCACTTACACCAATGGAGCCCAAAATAAATAGACTATCAATATAAGTAATTAATTAAGTCAGGTAATATCAGGGAGACTGGTTTTCGGTGAGTTCTAAAAATTTGGAGACTGTTAACTGAGGGATTAATATTTCCTCAGTGCTTTTCCACTAACCTATCAAGGATTACAAAGGGACACATAAGAAAAGGGGGGAATGATAGACCCAACCTTATCTTTTATTAAAATTGGGAGCCATCTTGCAACAAAACCATGAAAAAATCATTTTGGCTTTACTGTAAATTACTGCAAATTCTGAACCTGCTTGGAATGACTGCCCGTGCCTTAAACTCACCCGTGCATGGCTCTCTGACCAGATAGCAGCCCTCTCTGAAACTTTGTCACACCTCATAAATATTGGCCTTCTGTGGCCAGACAATGACCCTCTCTGAGGCTCTAATGGTCCTCATAAATTTTGATGTTGGGGCTAGCAAAAAAAAAAAAAATGTAAACTCCCATTAGTGTGATGCTTGTCAGAGTTCTGTTATCTGTTACCCCATTTTTGTGTAACTTTCTGGGCTGCAAACCTGGGCTGTAGTAAAGGTGGGGTTGCTCTCTTGCTCCCGCAATCTTTGGAGGGAGAGGCAGCCCAGCCAGTGGAAATAATAAGCTTACTTTAATTTGATTTTAACTGGAGTCAGTGTTCTATTCTTACATCCTGGTCTAAGAGGTAAACACTCCACAAACATAGAGCTCTGCCGGCCTAAAGACTTTTTGAGAAACTGCCTCTGAGGTTGGGTACTTTAAATATATTTTGTTGTCAGAAGGTTTAGCTTCTTTTTTATTGAGACCATCAAAGCTGGGTCTGCATCTATGTGAATGGAGAGCATGGTTTCTTATTTTCCAATGAACATGAGGCAGCAGTGCTGAATTCTCTCTTGGTAGGTAAACTGTGGCCACTGGGGGCTAAGTGTCTCCCCGTGTGGACTGTGAAGCCATTTGATCATCCTCCATTTTTGTGGTGTTTCTTGGTGCTGCACTGGGAGTTTGGTATTTGCTTCACGAAATACAAGGAGTTCAACTGGGACACAGTGCTGGAGGGAGTTCTTTCACGTGTGGTGGGTCAGGAACTGCAGGAGAATGCACCAACCAGGCTTCTATTTCACACAGCTTTTTCCTTGACCATACCAACCTGATTCTGAACATTGCCTTGAAACCTCTCCATATAATAAGATGCCTTTACATGTAAGGTTCTGCTGGATGCACCATGGCAGCCAAAATGCATTTGGAAGTCAATTGGAAATCCACATGGCCCCACCTCAGATATTTTATCACACACCTGCACACCACTGCTCTGGGCCCACTACTCAGCATTCTCAACTTACTGGCATCTCTGTTCTTCACCATTATCATGAAATCCAGTCAATCAAGGCACTGTCTGGTACACTCATGATCAGCAACAGGAGATCCAAAGGTTCTCCAGTGCCACCTGGTCATGGGAGTTTCAAAAATTTCAGGGTATTTATCTAGCCACTTTTCAAGGATGAAGTTGGAGAAACTGTGGGTTTCAATTCATTCAGGAACCATTTAATGTTGAGGAACCTCATTTCAATGAATGCTCTGGAGAACTCTCAAAGGCAAGGCTTCCCAAAGAGTAGCCAAATAGTCACATGAAGCCCAGCCCATTGAGGTCTACAATGTGAGGTCCATGTGTGTTTTGACTCTCAACTATGCCTGTCAAGTCTTTCATAATAAAATCATGTGATATCCTGGCTGAGATTCCAAGTGATCAGTCGAAAGCCACCCTTGGCCTAGATTTCAGTTTCCAATGGCGACTCTCATGCGTGGCCTTCTAAAATCGCAACACAATTCATGACAATACTTCTCTGAGGTCAGTTCCAGAACTCAGTCTCTAAGGTGAATCATACCAAAGTTCTAGCCCTGGTGGATCCAGTCATTTCTTCCAACCACTACACAAATGAACACAATTAAAACCAAAACACTCCCACATGGTCCTCACCTTCTTCCATATAGACACTCATTATAACCTCTGGCTGGAGGTTTCCATGAGGGGCGCAGCACAAGACAGTATCCAAAACAAGCTTCCTTATCCCTTATTTGCTTAAAGTCAGCTGGGCCTGGACACCATTCCTGTGAACCAGGAGTGATAAAATAAGCCTGGCCTTAATACTGCTCTGCTTCTCCAATTTGAGGCCTACTGACTGTCAGGTATAGATTCTTAATGTGATTTAAAGTAATGAAAAAACCCAAGTTCATATGGGCTAGCCTCTGCAGGGCTTTGAAGAACTCATTTGACCCAAAGGATCCCTAGTCTCATTTGATGGAGATCAGAAACCTATAAGAGTAAGGCAAGATACTTCATACACAATTACTGATATTTTTGCCATTTTGGTTTTGGAAGCACACATGGGATCTTTCTTTAGTTCCATCAGGTGCTGAGAATCTAAGCCACTGCCTCACACAGGGCCAAGTGGCTGATTCAGACACATCCCTTTCCAAAGCAATTAAGCAAAGATACACAGGTGATGCCCATTCATTTCCATTTGAAAACAGTTTTCTTCAGGCTTCACAAATTGGTGGCCTGAGGCAGAGACCTTCCTGACTCTCAGAGCAACAGAAAAATAGGTAAGCAAAAGGCCCAAAGCAGGGTTTCTCTACTGAGACTTTCTTTGTCACACTGATATCTGAGTTTTCTGAGATGCTTGCTATTCCCTTCAGCTATCCAGTATATGGCAATGTCACAGAGCTTGGAGGTGGTACATATCTTGGACACAAAACCATGAGCCTACTCTGGAGAGTGGCCAGAATTCAGGAAGAAAACAGGAACTTCGGAAGATAGTAGGTGTTGCCCGTCCCTAAAGCAACCTGCAGTCCACTCATAAATTGGGCAGGATGAATGTTGGCAAGCTTTCTACTAGATAGGACACATCCATTGATGCATTATCTTTTATAATGTCTACAACCACGGACACAGTGGGATACACAGGCATACAAACAATCACCTTGTCAAATGACTTACTATAAACAGTCCACTCTAAAGCAAACAAACCGCCTTTCTTACCTATTCTCAGAACATGAGACATAACCACAAAATCACAATCACACCCACAACGACACCTCCTTTATTCAAGTAGGTCTGTGACTAATTGGAATGTACTCTGAATGATGGGCCATACTATGTTTCCTTGAAATGGCCTGTCCTTCTCAGATCTGGTCACCTTGGCCAACACTGTGAAGTTTTCAGGAGCCAGTGGTGAGCCACTACCTGCTTTCTCATGAAATTCCCCTTTTTAGAGCTCTCTTGGCATTTGGCAATCCTCACATCAGTAGGTACCAAGGAAGACTTACTCTGTCCTTGGTTATTCCAAACAACTGAGCCCACTGGGCAAGAAACTGGGACTGACTCTGGGTGCCTGGCTTCCTGGATCCCAAGTTCAGAGAGATCCGTCATCAAGGAAGAGAGGTAGGTCACCTCATTCAGGAACTGAATGAGGTTACTGCCGTGGCAACCACTTTGTCCTAACAATTGCTTTCAAGGGTCCCATGAGATGGTGGCTGCCCCTACCTCCTGTGACACTTTCACAAGTTAGAATGGTATATCAACCATTGGCACCTGGGAACAGCTCTCCACACAGGCCTGGTTTGGTCCATCTTCTCGACATTAAGAAGAGAGAAGCTGTTTCAGAAACAACCCTTCATCCTGACCAGGTTGTTTGCCATGGAGGATGAATTTTGCTCTCTTAGGTCCTCCATAGCTGCTTACAACTTCTCCAGGAATCATTTCTGCATGGACCTTTGAGTTTCTCAGCATGTGGAAGATCCCCTATATTCCTGTATTGTAAGAACAACTCTATCCCTGCTCTTCTGTAAAGTTAAATTGACTGAACAGTGTATGGTTAGGTTAACTAACAGGTTCGATTTGGATTAGGAATCATTTTGCGGGATGAATAATGGTATTGGGAAACTGCGATATTTACAAGAATATATAGGTGAATTATAAGTATGAAAACAGAAATCTAGCTAAGATTTGAAGCCCAAAAGGGCATTGGGCCCTTGACTGGGATACGTAGCTTTGAATTATGTTCTGCACTGATGTGTCAGGTAAATCGATATACAATGGCTTAGGTCCTTGTACCATGAATGATTAAATGTAGAAGAGAACTTCCAGTCAAAAGGGATAGTTGGTAGGATTCGGAAGATTCTCGGTAGGTTTAGAAAGAAGAGTGAGTATAGGATTTGGACCAAATGTTGTTTAGCAATAGGGTTTCTGGTAGACAGTGAATGTTAATGTCAGCACAAGTGAAGAGACAGTCACAATGATGAACTGGGGAAAATAGTTAGGAAAGCTGATATCAATAGAGACATTACAAAATCAGGCAAAGTATAAAGTGAGTGATAGGATTAGATATTTTCAACAGGGTTGAGTTTGAATATATAATCTTAGAAAGAAACAAATGTGTAGTGACCAATAGGATTGACATTTGACAGCATTAGGCAACCTGGACATGGATGTTTAGTAATCCATGCTCACTTTTCATTTAGTCTTTGCTACAATCTTAAGTGTGACCTTTGCTTTTTTTGTCCAGAATATTACTGTGATAAAACGTATATGTAGATCAGGTGACATGACTATTTTTCCACCATTTCTGGCAGCAACATATTCAAGACGTATAAATTAGTAATGGGGGTTAAAAGAGGTGTACCCTTTGTGCATATAGAGATAATGCATGAATAGACCATACTTTGAATAAATAATATATCTGGTTCCGACTTTAAATAATGGATTGAAATTATATGTGAAAAAATACAAGAAATCTTATATTGACATACAAACATTCATTCCAACCAGTTATATATCTAATGGCCACATTAAGGTTATGGTTTATCATGAAGGGTGTGTGAGTTTTGCTTCAAAAGTGATTATGGAAATCTAAAATAATGTGTTTGGAAAGAAGTCTCATGAAAAGACCAGTCAAGAAACCTGGAGGAATACATGTTTTATGAAGCAGGAAGTGATTGTGAAACAAATGCGCATAAATTTGTGAACTTGTGGATGAAATATATATATCCTATGATTTGTAAAAATTGAAGAAATAGTAATGTACCAGTGTTGAATGAAAATAAACGTCAGAATACACATCATGTCCCATACGAATCTACTTGATTGATGTTAATCTGGGTTAGTTACTGTACAAATATTAGGATTTGTAAGCACCATTTACTGAAGTTAGTTTTCAGAACTATGAAACAAATGTGTATTTCAGGAGGATGAATATTTCTGAGAATAATTTTGTGAAAAGTTTATTATAAATATACATTTTTGAACATGAATGAATTTAGGGAGTGTATTTAAGATACATACATTTCATATTTTAAAAATCAGGACAGTATGTATATATATATATATATATATATATATATATATATATATATATATATTCATAATTATATATATGTGTATATACATATATATGTGTGTATATATATATACACACACACACAAAACACACACACAGACATTAAAATGTAGGAATATATATGCCAATCGAAGTTCATCATAAAATATATAGCATCCACAGATGCAAAAATATTTATTTTACTGAACAAGGATTTATGTATAATGTTGTTCTACTAGGAAGCTCACCCATAGTTTGAATTTTCAGTTCCAACAGCGTTTAGAGTAGTGATCTCTTCTCACAACTTGTATCTGCCAAGTCAGTCACCTCACAAAAATGAACGTGTGATACCAGGTAGGATTCTATAAAGCATATAAAAATACATGTGCTGAATAGGCTACAGAGAAAGGCAGACAGGCATTTACATATTTGTTAACTTTAACAACACATGGAGAACTATTTCAATTAAAAATTGACTAGATTTATAACACCTACCATTTATCATGAAAAAGGCAAGTCCAACTATACCCCACGCCTCCTCTGAACTGCTTGTATTTCTATTCTGTTTGGGTTGTTTTTCTCCATCATTTGGATTAGTAGACAGAGTATAGTAGGGTATGGGTTATTGTCAGGATTCAGTATTTTCAATGGTATTTAGGAAAATGAATCCAATGTGTATAAAAATATATGCTACACAATTATCTTCCCACTCTCATCCAGAACAATGCCTTTACATTACCTTCACCTCAAGTAAGACACAATTAGTGTAGAAGAGTTTGAAAATCCGTGAATGCATATCTGGGGTGGAAACAGTACTAAGAAACAAATACGTATTTCAGGTGGATGAATATTTCTGAGAATAATCTTGTGAAAAGTTGATTATGAATCCACAACATAAATATGAATGAATTTAGGAAGTGTGTAATAAGACACATATTTCATATTTTGAATACTCCTGAGAGTGTATCTATATATATATATTTATATACACACACAGAGACAGACATTAAAAATTGCAATATATATGCCAAACGAAATTCACCATGAAATGTATATCATCCACAGATCCAAATATATTCGTTTTACTGAACATGGATTTATGTATAATGTTGTTCAACTAGGAAGCTCACTCACATTTGAATTACCAGTTCAAGCAGCGTTTAGGAGGAGTGATCTCTTCTTCCAATTTGTATCTGCCAAGTCAGCCACCTCACAAGAATGTACGTGTGGTACCAGGTAGGATTCTATATGTGCATATAAAAATACGTGTGCTGAATAGGCTACAGAGAAAGGGGGACAGGAATTCACTTATTTGTTAACTTTAAAAACGCATCGAGAACTATTTCAACAAATAATTGACTAGATTTATAACTGCTACACTATACCATGCAAAAGGCAACTCCAACTATAAAACATACCTCATCTAAACTGCTTGCATTTCTATTATGTTTGTGTTATTTTTCTCCATCATATTAGGATTAGTAGTCAGAGTCTAATAGGGTATATGTTAGTTTCAGGGATTCAGCATTTCTAATGGAAAATAGGAAATTGAATCCAATGTGTATGCAAATATGTGCTACACAAAAATCTTCCCACTTTCATCCAGAACAATGCCTTGACATTACATTCTCCTCAAGTAAGACACAATTAGAGGATAAGAGTTAGAAAATCTGTGAATATATATCTGGAATGGAAAATACTCTGGAGTTTACAACTTTGGAGGTGGTAGAGAAGATTCTAAAAGTAAGGGACAGGGTAAACATTCCACAAACATGTAGCTCTGCTGGCCTAAATACTTTTTGAGAAACTGCCTCTAAGAGTGGGCACTTGAAGTATTTGATGTTCTGAGGAGATTTAGTTCCTTTGTAGAGAAACCATGAAAGCTGGGTCTGCATCTATGTTACTTGGAGGACATGGTTTCTTATTATCCAATGAACATGAGGCAGCAGTGCTGAATTCTCTCTTTGTAGGTAAACTATGGACACTGGGGTCTAAGTGTCTTTCAGTGTGGACTGTGAAGCCAATTGGTCATCCTCCACTTTTCGTGGTGTTTCTCGCTGCTGCACTGGGAGTTTGGTATTTGCTTCAAAAAATACAAGGAGTTAAAATGGGACAGAGTGGTGGAGGGAGTTCTTTAAGGTGTGGTGAGTCAGGGTCTTCAGGAGAATGCACCAACCAAGGTTCTATCCCATGTAGATTACCCCCTTGAGAATAGCAACATGATTCTGAACATTGCAGTGAATCCTCTCCATATAACAAGATGCCTTTACATATATGGGTCTGCTGGCTGCACCATGTCAGTCACAAGCCATTTGGAAGCCAATGGCTGATCCACATGGCCGCAACACAGATGTTTTATCACACAATTGCATACCACTGCTCTAGGCCCACTACTCACCAGGCTCCAACTTACTGGCATATCTGTTCTACACCATTTTCATGAAACAAAGTCAATCAAGGCAGTGTATGGTATACTCAGGATCAGAAACAGGACATCCAAAGTATTTCCAGTGCCAGCTGATCATGAAAATATCAAAAATTTCATGGTAATTTTCTAGCCATTTTTCACGGATGAAGTTTGAGGCTCTGAGGGATTCAATTAATTCAGGAACCATTAAATGGTGAAGAAGCTAATTTCAATGAAAGCTCTGGAGCACTCTCACAGGCAAGGTTTCCCTAAGGGTGGCCAAAATGTCACATGAAGCCAGGCCCATTGAGATCTACAATATGAGGTCCATGTGTGTTTTAAACTCAAATATGGCTGCCAAGTCTTTAAGAAAAATTGTATGTTATATCCGGGCTGAAATTCCCAATGTTCTGTGGAAATCCAACCTGGGCCTAGATCTCAGGTTCCAAGGGCGACTCTCATGTGTGGCCTCCTAAAATCCCAACACAATTCATGGCAATACTTCTCTGAGGTCAGTTAAAGAACTCAGTCTCTAAGGGGAATCACACCAGAGTTCAAGCCCAGTGGAACAGTCATCTCTTCCAACTGCCACACAAATGACCACAATTAAAACCAAAACACTCCCACATGGTCCTCATCTTTTTCCATATAGACACTCCTTATAATGTCTGGCTGGAGTTTTCAATGAGGTCCACAGCCCAAGTCAGTGTCCAAATTAAGGTCCTGTTCCCCTCATTTGTCTAACATCAAGGTGGCCTGGACACACTTCCTGTAAACCAGGAATGATCAAATAGGCCTGCCATTAATACTGCTTGGCTTTTTCAATTTGAGGCCTTCTGACTCTGTGGTTTAGATTCTTTATGTGAATTTGAGTCATGAGAAAATCCAAGCCCCTCTGCAGAGATTTGAAGAACTCATTTGGCCGAAAGGATTCCTATTCTCACTTGATGGAAGTCAGGATCCTAACAGAGGAAGGTAAAAGAATTCATTCACAATGAGTGAATATTTGCCATTTTGGTTTTGGATGCACACATTTGATCTTTCTTTTGATCCATCAGGTGCTGAGAATCTAAGCCACAGCCTCACACAGGGCCAAGAGGATGATTCAGACACATCTTTTTCCAAAGCAATTAAGCAAAGAGACACAGGTGATGCCCTTCATTTCCATTTGAAAAATGTTTTCCTCAGGCTTCCCAAAGGGGTGCCCAGAGGCAAAGTCATCCTGAGATTCAAGGCAACAGAACAATAGGTTAGCAAAAGGCCCAAAGTAGGGTTTCTCCACTGAGACTTTCCTGGTCACACTGATATCTGAGTTTTCTGAGATGCTGGCCATTCCCTTCAGATATCCAGTACATGGCCATGTGACAGAGATTGGAGGTGGTACATATCTTGGACACAAACCCAAGAGCCTATTCTGAAGAGTTGTCAGAATTCAGAAAGAAAACAGGGACTTAATAAGGTAGTAGGTGTTGCCTATCCATATGGAAACCACACTCCATTCATTAATTGGGCAGGATGAATGCTGGGAAGCTTTCTACTATAGGGGACACATGCATTGATGCATTCTCTTTTCTAATGTATACAACCACGGACACAGTGGGATACACAGACATAGAAACACTCACCTTGTAAAACGACTTACTAGAAACAGTTCACTGCAAACCAAAGAAACCTCCTTTCCTACCTATTCTCAGAACAGAGACAAAACCACACACCCACACTCAAAAAGACACCTCCTTCCCCCAAGTAGGGCTGTGATTATCCGGAGTGTCCTCTGACAGGTTTGCCATACTATGTTCCCCGGTAATGGTCTGTCCTGTCTCAGATCTGGTCTCCTTGTACAACTCTGTAAAGCAGTCAGGAGCCAGCGGTGAGCCACTACCTGCTTAGTCAGGAAAGGCCCGTGTTCATATCTTTCCTGGCATTTGGCCATCCTCACATCAGTCAGTACCAAGAAGACTGACTCTGTCCTTGGTGATTCCAAACAAATGAGACCACTTGGACTGGGACTGGGACTGGCTCTGTTGCTTGGTTTCCTTGGTCCCAAGTTCAGAAAGTTCCATCAACAAGGAAGTGAGGTAGGTCACTTCCTTTAAGAACTGAATGAGGTCACTGCCTTGGCAACCACTTTGTCCTAACAGTTGCTTCCAAGGGTCCCATGAGATGGAGGCTGCCCCTACTTCCTTTGGCACTTTCACAACTTAGAATGGTATATCAACCTTAGGCACCCGAGAACAGCTCTCCACACAAGCCTGGTTTGGTCCATCTTCTCTACAGTAAGAAGATAGAGGCTGATTCAGACAAAACCCTTCATCCTGACCAGGTTGTTTGCCATGGAAAATGACTTTTTGTCTCTCAGGTCCTTCATTGCTGCCTACATCTTCTCCAGGGATCATTTCTGCATGGACCTTTGAGGTTCTTAACAGGTAGAGCATCCCCTACATTCCTGTATTGTAAGAACAATCTGTCTCTGCTCTTCTGTAAAGTTAGATTGAGTGAACAGTGTATGGTTAGGGTTAATTTCATGTTCGATTTGGGTTAGGAATCATTCTGCTGGATTAATAATGGTATTGGGAACCTGTGATATTTGTAAGAATATCGAGGTTAAACATATGTATGAAAACAGAAATTAAAGTAAGATTTGAATCCCAGAAGGGCATTGGGCAATTGATTGGGATATTTAGCTTTGAATTACTATCTGCACACATGTCTCAAATAAATCAATATACAATGGCAGAGGAACTTGAACCTTGGATGATTGAATGCTGAAGAGAACATCCAGTCAAAAGGGATTGTCGGTAGGATTAAGAAGATAGTCGCAGTTATTAATATGGTATTATGTAAAAATGTGGATGTGTAACCGATGTGATTCTGCAACTTGTATTTGGGGTAAAAATGGGAGCTGATAACCCATTTGAATCAAATGTATGGAAGATGATATGCCATGAGCTTTGTAATGTTTTGAACAACCAATAAAAAAAAATTAAAAAAAAAAGAAGATAGTCGTTATGTTTAGCAAGTAGAGTTAGTATAGGATATGTAACAAAAGTTCTTTAGCAATTTTTTTCGGGCAGTGAGTGAATATAAATGTCAGCACATATGAAGAAATCAGACACAATGATGAACTGGGGAAAATTTGTAGAAAAGCAGATATCAATAGAGACATTAGGAAATCAGGCAAAGTATAAAGTGAGTGATAGAATAAGACATTTTCAACAAGGTTGAGATTGAATATCTAATCTTAGGAAGAAACAAATATGTAGGTCACCAATAGGATTGACATTTGAGAGCATTAGGCAACATGGACATGGATATTGTTAGTAATCCATGTTCACTTTACATTTAGGCTTTGGTACAATCCTAAGTGGGACCTTTGCATTTTGTTTCCAGAATATTACTGTGATAAAATGTATATGTAGATCAGATGACATGATTTTTTCTTCCACCATTTCCAGGAGCAGTATTTTGAAAACGTATAAATTAGCATTGGGGGTAAAAAGAGGTGTACCCTGTTTTTATGAATATACAGATAATGCATGAATATACCTTAATTTCAATAAATAATACAACTTGTTCCACTTTAAATAATGGATTGAATTGATATCTGAAAATATATAAGAAATCTTATATTGATATGCAATCATTCATGACAACCAGTTATACACCTAATGTTAATATTAGGGTACGATTTATCATGAAGTTTGTCTGAGTTTTGCTTCAAATGTGATTATGGAAATCGAAAATAATGTGTTTGGAAAGAAGTCTCATGAAAATGCCAGTCAAGGAACACCGAGGAATTCATGAGTTCTGAAGCAGGAAGTGATTGAAATTGAAAAAAAATGACGATAAATTTCCTTACTTGTGGATGAAATATTATAATATGATGTGAATAAACTGAAGAAATAGTAATGTACCAGTGCTGAATAAAAATGAACATCAAAATACACATCATGTCCCACAGGAATCTTCTCGCATTGATGTTAAACTGTGTCAGTTACTGTAGAAATATTAGGATTTCTTTGCACCATTCACCAAAGTTAGTTTTCTTTTTTTTAATTTTTATTTATGCTTGTTCAAAACATTACATAGTTCTTGATATATCATATTCCACACTGTGATTCAAGTGGGTTATGAACTCCCATTTTTACCCCATAAACAGATTGCAGAATCACATCAGTTACACATCCATTGATTTACATATTGCCATACTAGTGTCTGTCGTATTCTGCTGCCTTTCCTAACCTCTACTATCCCCCTCCCCTTACCTCCCCTCTCCTCTTCTCTCTCTACCTCTTTACTGTAATTCATTTCTCCCCCTTGTATAATTTTTTCCTTTCCCTCACCTCCTCTTGAATGTAATTTTGTATAACCCTGAGGGTCTCCTTTTATTTCCATGCAATTTCCCTTCTCTCTCCCTTTCCCTTCCTCCTCTCATCCCTGTTTAATGTTAATTTTCTTCTCATTCTATTCATCCCTACTCTGTTCTTAGTTAATCTCTTTATATCAAAAAGACATTTGGCATTTGGTTTTAGGGATTGGCTAGCTTCACTTAGCATAATCTGCTCTAATGTCATCCATTTCTCTGTAAAAATTTTGTCATTTTTTAATGCAGAGTAATACTCCATTGTGTATAAATGCCTCATTTTTTATCCATTCATCTATGGAAGTGCATCTAGGTTGGTTCCACAGTCTTGCTATTGTAAATTGTGCTGCTATGAACATCAATGTAGCAGTGTCCCTGTAGCATTTTTTTTAGGTCTTTAGGGAATAGACTGAGAAGGGGAATACCTGGGTCAAATGGTGGTTCCATTCCCACCTCTACAAGAAATCTCCATACTGCTTTCCAATTTGGCTGCACCAATTTGCAGTCCCACCAGCAATGTACAAGTGTACACTTTTCTCCACATCCTCGCCAGCACTTGTTGTTGTTTGAGTTCATAATAAATATCTGGAATGGAAAATGCTCAGGAGTTCACAACCTTGAAGGTGGTAGAGGAGTTTCCAAAAGTAAGGGACAGGGTAAATACCACAAACATGGAGCTGTGTCGGCCTTAAGACTTCTTGAGAAAATGCCTCTGAGGTTGGGCACTTGAAATATATGTTGTTGTCAGGAGCTTTAGCTTCCTTTGTAGTGAGACCATCAAAGCTGAGTCTGCATCTATGTGACCTGGACGACATGTTTTTTTTTATTTTCCTATGAACACGAGGCAGCAGTACTGAATTCTCTCTTTGTAGGCAAACTGGGGCTATTGGGGGCTAAGTGTCTCCCCATGTGGACTGTGAAGCCATTTGATCATCCTTCACATTTAATCATGTTATTTGATGCTGCACTGAAAGTTTGGTATTTACTTTATGAAATAAAGGAGTTTAACTGTGATACAGTGCTGCAGGGAGTTCTGTCATGTGTGGTGGTCAGGATCGGCAGGAGAATGTACCAAGAAGGCTTCTATCACACATAGTTGCCCCCTTGACCATAGCAACATGATTCTGAACATTGCCCTGAAACCTCTCCATACAACAAGATGCCTTTACATCCAAAGGTCTGCTAGCTGCACCATGTCAGTCACAAACCATTTATAAGCCAATGGCAGATCCACGTGGCCCCACCACAGATGTTTTTTCACACACCTACACTCTACTGCTCTTGGCCCACTACTCAGCAGGCTCCAACTTACTGGCATATCTTTTCTACACCATTATCATGAAACTCAGTCAAACCAGGCACTGTCTTGTATACTCATGATAAGCAACAGGACATCAAATGGTTTTCCAGTGCCAGCTGGTCATGGAAATTTCAAAAATTTCATGGTATTTTCTAGCCATTTTTCAAGGATGAAGTTGGAGTTACTGTGGGTTTCAATTCATTCAGGAACCATTAAATATTGAGGAATCTCATTTCAATGGAAGCTCTAGAGAACTCTCACAGGCAAGTCTTCTGAAAGAGTGGCCCAAGGTCACATAAAGCCAGCCACATTGAGGTCTACAATGTGAGGTCCATGTGTGTTTTGACTCTCAACTATTGCTGCCAAGTCTTTCAGAATATAATCAAGTGATATCCTCGCTGAGATTCCCAGTGCTCTGTGGAAAGCCACCCTGCGCCTAGATCTCAGTTTCCAAGGGTGACTCTCATGCGTGGCCTCCGAAAATTCCAACACAATTCATGGCAATACTTCTCTAAGGTCAGTTTCAGAACTCAGTCTCCAAGGGGAATCCCACAAGAGTTGAAACCCAGGTGGACGCAGTCATCTTTTCCCACCGCCACACAAATGACAACAATGAAAACCAAAACACTCTCACATGGCCCTCATGTTCTTCCATATAGACACTAATCATAACCTCTGGCTAGAAGTTTCCATGAGGGGCGCAGACCAAGACACTGTCCAAAATAAGCTCCCTTTCCCCTCATTTGCCGAAAGTCAGGGTGGCCTACACACCCTTCCTGTGAACCAGAACTGATCAAATAGGCATGGCGTTAATACTGTCATGCTTTTCCAATTTGAGGCCTACTGACTGTCAGGTATAGATTCTTTATGTGATTTGGAGTCATCAGAAAACCCAAGCACTTCTGCAGGGGTTCAAAGAACTCTTTTGAACTAAAGGATCCTGATTCTTACTTGATGAAGGTCAGGAATCTAATAGAGGAAGGCAAGAGACTCATTTGCCATTTCTGTTTTGAATGCACACATGGAATCTATCTTTTGATGCATCAGGTGCTGAGAATCTAAGCCACAACCTCACACAGAACCAAGAGGCTGATTCAGACACATCCTTTTACAAAGCAATTAAGCAAAGAGCCACAGGTGATGCCCATTCATTTTCATTTGAAAACTGTTTTCTTCAGGCTTCACAAAGGGGTGGCCAGAGGCAAAGACCTTCCTGACATTTAGGGCAACAGAAGAACAGGTAAGCAAAAGACACAAAGCAGGGTTTCTCCACTGAGACTTTCCTGGTCACACTGATATCTGAGTTTTCTGAGATGCTTGACATTCACTTCAGCTATCAAGTACATGGCCATGTCACAGAGCTTGGAGGTGGTATATATCTTGGACACAAAACCATGAGCCTATTCTGGAGAGTGGCCAGAATTCAGGAAGAAAACAGGATCTTAGGAAGATAGAAGGTTTTGCCCATCCAGAAGGCAAGCCGCAGTCCATTAATCAATTGGGCAGGATGAATGCTGGGAAGCTTTCTACTAGACAGGACACATCCATTAATTCATTCTCTTTTCTAATGTCTACAACCACAGACACAGTGGGATACACAGACATAGAAACACTTACATGTCAAACGACTTACTAGAAACAGTCCAATCCAAACCAAACAAACCACATTTCCTACCTATTCTCAGAACATGTGACAAAACCACAAAACCACAACCACTCCCACAAAGGCACCTCCTTCCCCCAAGTAGGTCTGTGACTATCCAGAGTGTCCTCTGACTGGTGGGCCATAAAATGTTCTCCCGAAATGTCCTGTCCTGACTCAGATCTGGTCTCTTTGGCCAACTTTGTGAAGTTGTCAGGAGCCAGCGGTGAGCCACTACCTGCTTTCTCAGAAAAGGTCCCTCTTCAGAGCTCTTCTGGCCTTTGGCCATCCTCACATAGGTAGGTACCAAGAAAGACTGACCCTGTCCTTGGTAAAACTGAACAAGTGAGCCCACTGGGACTGGGACTGAGACTGGCTCTGGGTACCTGTCTTCATGGATCCCAAATTCAGAGAATTCCTTCACCAAGGAAGTGACGTAGGTCACTTCCTTCAGGAACTGAATTAGGTTACTGCCTTGTCAACCAATTTGTCCTAACAGTTGCTTCCAAAGTCCAATGAGTGGGAGGCTGCCCCTTCTTCCAGTGAAACTTTCACAAGTTTGCATGGTATATCAACCATAGGCACCCAAAAAAAGCTCTCCAGATAGGCCTGGTTTGGTCCATCTTCTATACATTAAGAAAAGAAATGTTGATTCAGACACATCCCTTCATGCTAACCAGGTTGTTTGTCATGGAAGATGACTTTTGCTCTCTGACGTCATTCATAGCTGCCTACATTTAATCCAGGGATCATTTCTTTAATGACCTTGGAGGTTCTCAGCAAGTGGAAGATCCCCTAATTTCTGTATTGAAAGACCAACTCTGTCCCTGCTCTTCAGTAAAGATAGATTGAGAGAACAGTGTATGGTCAGGGTTAATAACATGTTCCATTTGGGTTAGGAATCATTCTGCGGGATGAATTATGGTATTGGGAACGTGCGATATTTATAAGAATATAAGTGAAATATAAGTATGAAAACAGACATCTAGGTAATATTTGAAGCCCAGAATTGCATTGGACCCTTGGCTGGGATTCTTAGCTTTGAATTATATTCTGCACAGATGTCTCAGATAAATCAATATACAATGGCATAATTCCTTGTACCTTGGTTGATTGAATGTTGAAGAGAACATCCAGTCAAAAAGAAATAATTTGTAGGATTAGTAAGATTGTTGGTAGGTTTTGAAAGAAGAGTGAGTATAAGATTTGGATGAAAAGATCTTTAGCAATAGGGTTTCGGATAGAGAGTGAATGTAATTGTCAGCACATGTGGAGAGTCTGTCAAAAGGATGAACTGGGGAAAAAAGTAGGAATGCAGATATCAATTGACATTAGGATATCAGGCAAAGTATAAAGTGAGTGATAGAATTATACATTTTCAACAGGGTTGAGTTTGAATATATAATCTTAGGAAGAAACAAACATGTAGTCACCAATAGGATGAACTTTTGAGAGCATTAGGCAATATGGACATGGATGTTTTCCGTAATCCATGCTCACTTTTCATTTAGGCTTTGGTACAAACATAAGTTTGACCTCTTCTTTCTGTGTGCAGAATATTACTGTGGTAAAATGTATATGTAGATCAGGTGACATGAGTATTTCTTCCACCATTTCTGAGAGCAATATTTTGAAGACGTATCAATTATTTTTGGAGGTAAAAATGGTGTACACTGTGTCTATAATTATAGAGATAATGCATGAATAGACCATACTGTAAAGAAATATTATAACTGGTTCTAACTTTAAATAATGGATTGAATTGATATCTGAAAATATACAGAAAATCTTACATTGATATACAATCCTTCATTCCAACCAGTAATATATATAATGCTTATATCAGCATTATGGTTTTTCATGAAGAATGTGTGAGTTTTGCTTCAAAAGTGATTATGGAAATCGGAAATAATGTGTTTGGAAAGAAGTCTCATGAAAAGACCAGTCAAGAAACCTGGAGGAATACATGTGTTTTGAAGCAGAAAGTGATTGAAAGTGAAACAAATGCCTATAAATTTGTGAACTTGTGGATCAAATATATATACTATGATGTGCGTAAACTGAAGAAATAGTAATGTACCACTGTTACATAAAAATGAACGTCAAAATACACATCATGTCCTCTCCCACAGGAATCTACTTGCATTGATGTTAAACTGGGTCAGTTATTGTAGAAATATTAGGATAATGCCGCAGTCTTGCTGGGCACAATCAGCAGCCACTTGTCAAAAGAAACTAACTTTATTTTTAGAACCACACATGCCAAACAAAACAGCCTCTCAGGAAAAAACCTTCAGAGCCCCAACTGCCACCACTGGCTTCCCAAAACCTCTCCCTCCCACAGGAGCCTCTCTCCGCCTCCCACAATACTCCTGCTCTTGAGGGCGATTGGCTGGGTCATGTGGGCGGAGTCAAAAAAAGTCCCCCAATGAGCAGTTTTGTGGTCTGAAAGGGCAGGGAAACAGCCCATTGAGCATCACCGCAGAGGAGCCAATCAGCTAGGTGTTGCTGGGGCCGCTGTGAGCCAATCATCAGCCAGCAGATGGAAGTTTGCTGGCAGCAGGAATTTTGCTGGGGCCCCTTCGGCTGTGGCTCTCAACATCTTCGCCTCTCTGTTTAAACAACACGCATGTGGCTTAGGGACCGTGCCTGCCTTAGGTTGTCCAATAGTACATATGGTCTTTACCCGTTAAGTTGGTACCATTGCAATTGGATCTTACCCGTCACTGACTACCCATCCAGTATAGAGCCACACATGTGGAGAGGTCTTTGTACCAGCGGGGGTGGGTGAGGTTCTTTGCCTCACCTCTGTTGGCCCCCCAAATTTTAGCTGGACGATCATGACACGCAGAAGGGAGGAAGATACACCAAGCCAATTGATGGCTCCTTTTGGAAAAATTGTACCACCGATGACATCATCAGCAAATATACCCCAACACTACCACAAGTCGCTGCACCAACAGATAGTTCACAATGCATTTAGGTGAGTTCACAATGTGTCCAGGCAAGTTCTGCAAGCAGTACAGGGATGGCTATTGCAGAAGCTGTAGATTGGTATTATCTTTGATTTCACCTGCACTGGGATGAAGATAGGAACTCTGGCAATAATGTCTAAAGAAAAAAATTATGTAATATTCCAGAAGGCACGAAAACCAAAAAAAAAAAAAATATGTAACATTCCAGAAGGCACATCAAAAACCAAAGTGGCCCAAAAAGCAGTCATTGAGGATGAAGTCTCTCACTTTCCTCTGTAAGGTTCCTGACCTCCATAAAATGAGAATAGGGATTTATTGGGTCAAATGAGTTCTTCAAAACCCTGCAGAGTGTAGCCAATGGGTTATTGGGTTTTTTCATTACTCCAATTCACATCAAGAATCTATACTCCACAGACAGTAGGCCTCAAATTGGAGAAGCAGAGCAGTATTAAAGTCAGGGTTATTTGATCACTCATGGTTCACAGAATGGGTGTCCAGGCCACCCTGACTTTAGGCAAATGAGAGGAAAGGGAGATTATTTTGGACACTGTCTTGGGCTGTGCCCCTCAAGGAAACGTCAAGCCAGAGGTTATGATGAGTGTCTATATGGAAGAAGATGAGGGCCATTTGGGAGTGTTTTGGTTTTCATTGTGGTCATTTATGTGGCAGTAGGAAAAGATGACTGGGTCCACCAGGGCTTGAACTCTGGTGTGATTCCTCTTAGAGACTGAGTTCTGGAACTGACCTCAGAGAAGTATTGCCATGATTTGTGTTGGGATTTTAGGCGGCCACCCATGAAAGTCGCCCTTTGAAACTGAGATCTAGGCCCGGGGTGGCTTTCCACAGAGCACTGGGAATCTCAGACAGAATATCATATGATGTTATTTTGAAATACTTGCCAGACATAGTTGAGAGTCAAAACACACATGGACCTCACATTGTAGACCTCAATTGGCCTGGCTTCATGTGACTATTTGGCCACTCTTTGGAAAGCCTTGCCTGTGAGAGTTCTCCAGAACTTTCATTGAAATGAGCTTCCTCAACATTGAATGATTCCTGAAAGAATTGAAACCCACAATGCCTCCAACTTCATCCTTGTAAAATGGCTAGATAAATACCATGAAATTTTTGAAATTCGCATGATGAGGTGGCACTGGAGAACCTTTGATGTCCTGTTGCTGATCATTAGTGTACCAGACAGTGCCTTGATTGATTGGGTATAATGAAAGTGGTGTAGAACAGAGATGCCGGTTAGATGGAGACTGCGGAGTAGTTGGCCCAGAGTTGTGGTGTGCAGGTGTGTGATAAAATATTTATGGTGGTGCCCTGTGGATCTGCCATTGACTTCCAAATGGCTTTTAGCTAACATGGTGCACCCAGCAGACCCTTATATGCAAAGGCATCTTGTTATATGGAGAGGTTTCAGGGAAATGTTCAGAATCAGGTTGCTATGGTCAAGGGGGCAAGCTATGTGGGATAGAAGCCGGGTTAGTGAGTTCTCCTGGAGACTCTGACCCAGCACATGTCACAGAACTCCCTCCAACACTGTGTCCCAGTTGAACTCCTTGTATTTCTTGAAGCAAATACCAAACTCCCAGTTCAGCACCAAGAAACACCATGAAAATTGGAGGATGACTAAATGGCTTCACAGTCCACATGGTTAGACACTTTGGCCCACTGGACTCTGTTTACCTACAAAGAGAGAATTCAGCACTGCTGCCTCAGGTTCATTGGAAAATAAGAAACCATGTTCTCCAAGTCACATAGATTCAGACCCAGCTTTGATGGTTTCACTACAAATGAAGACAAAGCTCCTGACAACAATATATATTTCAAGTGCCACACCTCAGAGGCAGATTCTCCAGAAGTCTTTTTTTCCAGCAGAGCTCCATGGTTGTGGAGTGTTTACCCAATCCCTTACTTCTGGAAACTCCTCTACCTGCCCCCAGGTTGAGAACTCCTGAGAATTTTCCATTCCAGATATGTATTCACAGATTTTCTAACTCTTCTTCTCTAATTGTGTCTCACTTGGGGCAAAGGTAATGTCAAGGCATTGTTCTAGGTGAGAGTGGGAAGATTATTGTGTAGCACATATTTGCATACACATTGGATACATTTTCCTATTTTCCATTTGCAATACTGAATTTCTGACACTAACCCATACCCTACTAGACTATGACTACTATCCTAAAATGATGGAGAAAAAGAAACCTAACAGAATAGAAATACAGGCCTTTTGTAGGAGGCATGGTGTATACTTGGATTTTCCTTTTCCTTTATCAAGGATATGTGTTATAAATCTAGTCAACTTTTCATTGTAATATTTCTCCATGAGTTTTCAAAGTTAACACATATGTAAATTCCTGTCTCCTTTTCTCTGTAGCCTCTTTAGAACATGTATATTTTTATGCATATATAGACTCCTACCTGGTAACACACGTAAATTCTTGTGATCTCACTAACTTTGGAATATACAAATTATGAGAATAGATCACTTCCCCTAAATACTGATGGAACTGAAAATTCAAACTATGGGTGAGCTTCCTAGTGAACAACATCATACATAAATCCATGTTCAGTAAAATGAATATTTTTAGATATGTGGATGATATATATTTCATGATAAATTTCGATTGGCATATATATTGCTACATTTTATTGTTGTGTGTGTGTGTGTGTGTGTGTATATATATATATATATATATATATATATATATATATATATACCAGATTTTCCAGATTTTCCAAAATATGAAATATATGTGTCTTATTATACACTCCCTAAATTCATTCAAGTTCATGTATGCGATTTAAAATCAACATTTTACATGATTATCATCAGTCTGGCTGGGCACAATTCAGGAGCCAATTGTCAAAAGAAACAAACTTTATTTTTAGAACCACACAAGCCAAACAAAACAGCTTCTCAGGAAAAACCCTCAGAGCCCAACTGCCACCACAGTCTTCCCACAAGCCTCTCCCTCAACCACAAGCCTCCTCCTTTTGAGGCCAATTGGCTGGGTCACATGGGCGGAGCCAAAAAAGTCCACCAATGAGCAGCTCCGTTGTCTGAAAGGGCAGGGAAACATCCCATTGAGCATCACCACAGAGGAGCCAATCAGCTAGATGTTGCTGGGGCCGCTGTGGAGCCAATCATCTGCCGGCAGCTGGAAGTTTGCTGGCAGCTGGAGGTTTCCTGGGGCCCCTTTGGCTGTGGCTCTCAACATCTCCCCCTCTCTGTTTAAACAACGAGCATGTGGCTTAGGGACCATGCCTGCCTTAGGTTGTGCAGTAGTACATATGGTATTTACTGGAGACCCTTGGCTGTGGCTATCAACAGGATTTGTATGTACCATTCACTGAAGTTAGTTTTCAGTACTAGGAAACAAATATGTATTTCAGGTGGATAAATATTTCTGAGAAAAATCTTGTGAAAAGTTGATTATAAATCCACATACTTGAACATAAATGAATTTAGGGAGTGTAAATAAGATACATATATTTCATATTTTGAAAAATCTGGAGAGAGTGTGTGTGTGTGTGTGTGTGTGTGTGTATACACACACAGACACATACAGATATTAAAATGTAGCAACATATATGCAAATCTAAATTCACTATGAAATATACATCAATCACAGATCCAAAAATATTCAATTTTCTTAACAGGGATTTATGTATAATGTTTTTCTACTAGGAAGCTCACCCATTATTTGAATTATCAGTTCCAACAGCGTTTAGGAGGAGTGATGTCTTCTCACAAATTGTATCTCCCAAGTCAGTCACCTCACAAGAATGTAGGTGTGACACCAGGTAGGATTTGATATGTGCATATAAAAATACATGTGCTGAATAGGCTACAGACAAAGGGAGACAGGAATTCACATATTTGTTAACTTTAAAAACACATGGAGATCTATTTCAATTAAAAATAGACTGGATTTATAACACCTGACATTTATCATGCAAAAGGCAAGATCAATTATACACCATGCCTCCTCTGAACTGCTTGTATTTCAATTCTGTTTGTGTTACTTTTCTGCATGATATTAGAATTAGTAGTCAGAGTCTAGTAGGGTATGGGTTCGTGTCAGGGATTCAGTATTTCGAATGGAAAATTGGAAAATGAATCCAATGTGTATGCAAATACGTGCTACACACAAAAAATTCCCACTTTCATTCAGAACAATGGCTTGAAATAACCACGCTCCATGTAAGAAACAAGTAGAGGAGAAGAGTTAGAAAATCTGTGAATACATACGTAGAATGGAAAATGCTCAGTAGTTCACAACCTTTGAGGTGGAAGAGACGTTTCCAAACCTTAGGGACAGGGTAAAACTCCACAAACATGGATCTCTGCTGGCCTAAACACTTCTGGAGATACTGACAATGAGGTTGGGTACTTGAAATATATGTTGTTTTCAGAAGCTTTAGCTTCCTTTGTAGTGAGACCATCAAACTTGGGTCTGCATTTTTGTGACCTGGAGGACATGAATTCTTATTGTCCAATGAACATGAGGCAGCAGTGCTGAATTCACTCTTTGTAACTAAACTGTGGCCAATGGGGGATAAGTGTCTCCCCGTCTGGACTTTGAAATCATTTGGTCATCCTCCACTTTTCGTGGTGTTTCTTGCTGCTGCAGTGGGTGTTTTGTATTTGGTTCATGACATACAAGGAGTTAAACTGGGACACAATGCTGGAGGGAGTCCGGTAACGTATGGTGTGTCAGGGTCTGCAGGAGAATGCACCAACCAGGCTTCTATCCCCCATTGCTTGCCCCCTTTACCATAGGAACTTGATTCTGAACATTGCCCTGAAAACTCTCCATGTAACATGATGCCTTTACATACAAAGTTCTGCTAGCTGCACCATGTCAGTCACAAGCCATTTGGAAGCCAATGTAAGATCCACATGACCCCACCACAGATGTATTGTCACACACCTGCACACAACTGCTCTCGGCCTGCCATAAATACTGCTCTGCTTCTCCAATTTGAGGCCTACTTACTGTCAGGTATAGATTCTTTATGTGATTTGGCATCATGAGACAACCCAAGCAGTTCTGCAGGACTTTGAAGAACTCATTTGATCCAAAGGATCCCTATTCTCACTTGATGGAGGTCAGGAACCAAACAGAAGAAGGCAAGAGACTTCATCCACAATGACAGATTTTTTGCCATTTTGGTTTTGGATGCACACATGGGATCTTCTTTAGATCTATCAGGAGCTGAGAATCTTAGCCACAGCCTCAAACAGGGCCTAGTGTCTGACTAAGACACATCCCTTTCCAGAGCAATTAAGCAAAGAGCCACAGGTGATGCCCATTCATTTCCATTTGAAAACTGTTTCTTCACGCTTCACAAAGGGGTGGCCTGAGGCAAAGACCTTCCTGACATTCAAGGCAACAGAAACATAGATAAGCAAATGGAGCCAAGCAGGGTTTCTCCACTGAGACTTTACTGGTCACACTGATATCTGAGTTTTCTGAGATGTTCCCATTCCCTTCAGCTATCAAGGACATGGCCATGTCACAGAGTTTGGAGGTGGTACATATCTTGGACAATAAACCATGATACTATTCTGGAGAGTAGCCAGAATTCAGGAAGAAAACAGCAACTTAGGAAGTTAGTAGGTGTTTCCCATCCATAAGGCAAGCAAAAGTCCATTAATCAATTGTGCAGGATGAATGCTGTGAAGCTTTCTACTAGACAGGACACCTCCATTGATGCATTCTCGTTTCTAATGTCTAAAACCACGGACACAGTGGCTACACAGACATAGAAACACTCGCCTTGTCTATAGACTTACTAGAAACAGTCGACTCCAAACCAAACCAACCACCTTTCCTACCTATTCTCAGAACATGAAACAAAACCGCAAACTCACAGCCACAACCAAAAAGGCACCTCCTTCCCAAAAATAGGTCTTTAACTATCTGGAGTGTCCTCTGACTGGTGGGCCATACTATGTTCCACTCGAAATGGCCTGTCTGGTCTCAGATCTTGTCTCCTTGGCCAACTCTGTTATTCTGCGAGGAGCCTGCTGTTAGCCACAGCCTGCTGTCTCAAGAAAGGCCCCTCTTCAGAGCTCTACTGGCATTTGGCCATCCTCACATCAGTAGGTACCAAGAAGGCCTGACTCTGTACTTGGTAAATCCAAACAAGTGAGCCCACTGGGACTGGGACTGGGACTGGCTCTTGGTGCCTGGCTTCTTGCATCCCAATTTCAGAGAGTTCCATCACCAAGGAAATGAGGTATGTCACTTTCTTTGAAACTGAATGAGGTCACTGCCTTGGCAACAACTTTGTCCTAAGACTTGCTTCAAATGGTTCCATGAGTTGGAGGGTGCCCCTACTTCCTGTGACAATTTGACTAGTTAGAATGGTATATCAAAATAGACACCATGGAACAGCTCTACACGCAGGCCTGGTTAGGTTCATCTTCTCTACATTAAGAAGAGAGAGTCTGATGCATACACATCCCTTCATCCTGTCCAGGTTGTTTGCCATGGAAGATGGCTTTTGCTCATGCAGGTCCTTCATAGCTGCCTACATCTTCTCCAGGGATCATTTCTGCATCGAACTTTGAGGTTCTCAGCAGTTGGAAGATAACCTACATCCCTAATTGAAAGAATAGCCCTGTCCCTGCTCTTTTGTAATGTTAGATTGAGGCAACAGTGTATGGTTAGGGTTAATAACACGTTCGATTTGGGTTAGGAATCATTCTGCGGGATGAATAAGGTTATTGGGAACCTGCAATATATAGAAATATAGTGGTTAAATATAAGTATGAAAACAGAAATCTAGGTAAGATTTGAAGCTCAGAAGTGCATTTGGCAATAGATTGGGACACGTAGCTTTGAATTATGTTCTGCATACATGTTTCAGAAAAATCGATATACAATGGCATAGGACCTTGTACCTCAGATGATTGAATGTAGTAGAGTACATCCACTCAAAAAGGGATAGTCGATAGGATCAGGAAGATAGTCAGTATGTTTCGGAAGAAGATAGAGTATAGGATTTGGACCAAAGTTCATTAGCAATAGGGTTTCGGTTAGAGAGTGAATGTCAATGTCAGCACATGTGAAGGGTCAGTCACAATGTTGAACTGGAAAAAATATGTAGGAAAGTAGATATCTATAGAGACATTAGGAAATCAGGCAAAGTATAAAGTGAGTGAAAAAACTAGACATTTCCAATAGTTTTGAGGTTGAATATATAATCTTAGGAAGAAACAAAAATGTGGTCACCAATAGGATTGACATTTGAGAGCATTAGGCAACCTGGATATGGATGTTTTTAGTAATCCATGTTCAGTTTCCATTTAGGCTTTGGTACAATCATACGTGTGACTTTTGCATTTTGTGTCCAGAATATTACTATGATAACATGCATATGTAGATCAGGTGACATGAGTATTTCTTCCACCATTTCTGGGAGCAATATTTAGAAGACTAATAAATTAGTATTGGGGGTACTAAGAGGTGTACCCTGTGTCTATGAATATAGAGATAATGCATGAATAGACAATATAGTGAATAAATAATATAACTGGTTCCACTTTAAATAATGGAATAAACTGATATAAGAGAATATATAAAAAATACTATATTGTTATAAAATCATTCATTCCAACCAGTTATACATCTAGTGGTGATATTATAGTTATGGTTTATCATGAAGTGAGTGTCAGTTTTGCTTCAAAAGTGATAAAAAAAATCAAAAATAATATATTTCGAAAGAAGTCTCATTATAAGACCAGTCAAGGAACCTGGAAGAATCCATGTGTTCTGAAGCAGGAAGTGATTGAAAGTGAAACAAATGCCTATAAGTTTGCTAACTTGTGGATGAAATATATATCCTATGATGTGCATAAATTGAAGAAATAGTAATGTACCAGTGTTGAATTAAAATGAATTTCAAAATACACATCATGTCACATAGGAATGTACTTGCATTGATGTTAAACTGGGTCAGTTACTGTAGAATTATTAGTATTTGTATGCAACATTAACTGAAGTTAGTTTTCAGTACTGGAAACAATATGTATTTCAGGTGGATGAATATTTCTGAGAATGATCTTGTGAAAAGTTGATTATAAATCCATATACATGAACATGAATGAATTTAGGGAGTGTATATAAGACACATATATTTCATATTTTGAAAAATCTGGAGAGTGTATGTATATTTATATATATATATATATATATATATATATATATATATATATATATATATATATATATATACAAAAAAACACACACAGACAATAAATTAGCAATCAAATTTATCATGAAATATATATCCTCCACAGATGCAAAATTATTTCTTTTAGAACATGTATTTATGTATAATGTTGTTCTTCTAGGAAACACACCCCTAGGTTAAATTTTCAGTTCCAACAGAGTTTAACAGGAGTGATCACTTCTCACAAATTGTATTTGCCAAATTAGCCACCTCACAAAATGTAGGTGTGATACCAGGTAGTGTTCTATATGTGCATTTAAAAATACATGTGCTGAATAGGCTACAGAGAAAGGGAGATAGTTATTCACATATTTGTTAACATTAAAAACACATGGAGAACTATTTCAATTAAAAATTGACTAGATTTATAACACCTACAATTAATCATGCAAAAAACAAGTCCAACTATACACTATGATTCCTCTGAACTGCTTGTATTCCTATTCTGTTTGTGTTATTTTTCTCCATCATATTAGGAGTAGTAGTCAGAGTCTATTAGGGTATGCGTTAGTGTCAAGGATTCAGTATTTCGAATGGAAATATGGAAAATGACTCTAATTGGTATGCAAATATGTGCTACACAAAAATGTTCACACTCTCATCCAGAAGATTGCCTTGACATTACCTTAGTTCCAAGTAAGATACAATTAGAGGAGAAAAGTTAGAAAATCTGTAAATACATATCAGGAATAAAAAATGCTCAGGAGTTCACAAACTTGTAGGTGGTAGAGGAGTTTCCAAAAGTAAGGGACAGGGTAAACACTCCACAAACATTGAGCTCTGCTTGTGTAAAGACTTCTTGAGAAACTCTCTGAGGTTGGGCTCTTAAAATACATGTTGTTGTCAGGAGCTTTAGCTTCCTTTGTTGTGTGACCATCAAATCTGGGTGTGCAAATATGTGACCTGAAGGACATTGTTTCTAATTTTCCAATGAAAATGAGGCAGCAGTGCTGAATACTCTTTTTGTAGTTAAACTATGGCCACTGGGGTGTGTCTCCCCGGGTTGACTGTGAATCCATTTGGTCATGCTCCAATTTTCGTGGTGTTACTCCTTGGTGCACTGGGAGTTTGGTATTTGCTTCATGAAATACAAGGAGTTCAACTGGGACACAGTGCTGGAGGGAGTTCTGTCACGTGTGGAGGGACACAGTCTGCATGAGAATGCACCAACCAGGATTCTGTCCCACATAGGTTGCCCCTTTGTCCATAGCAACCTGATTCTGAACATTGCCCAGAAACCTATCCATATAACAAGATGCCTTTACATATAAGGGTCTGCTGGCTGTACCCTGTCAGTCACAAGGCAATTGGAAGCCAATGGCAGATCCACATGCCCCAACACACATGTTTTATCACACACCTTCACACCTATGCTCTAGTCCCACTAATGAACAGGCTCCAACATACTGGCATCACTGTTCTACACAATTTTCATGAAACCCAGTCAGTCAAGGCACTGTGAGATACACTCATGATCAGCAACAGGACATCCAAAAGTTTTCCAGTGCCACCTGGTTATGGGAATTTCAAAAGTTTCATGGAATTTATCAAGCCATTTTTTGAGGATAAAGTTGGAGGCTCTGTGGGTTTCAATTCATTCAGGAACCATTAAATGTTGAAGAAGCTCATTTCAATGAAAGATCTTGAGAACACTCACAGGCAAGTCTTCCCAAAGAGTGGCCAAAAGGTCACATGAAGTCAGGCCCATTGAGGTCTACAATGTGAGGTCCATGTGTGTTTTGACTCTCAACTGTGGCTTTAAAGAATTTCAGAATAAAATCATGTGATATCCAGGCTGAGATTCCCAGTGCTCTGGGCAAAGCCACCCTGCACCTAGATCTCCCTGCACCACAATTAATACCTGAGATCTAGGTTGCATGGCCTAGTAAAATCCAAACACAATTCATGACAATACTTCTCTGATGTCACTTCCAGAATTCAGTCTCTAAGGAGAATCATACCAGAGTTCAAGCCCAGGTGGACCCAGTCATCTGTTCCAAGCGCCAAACAAATTACCACAATTCAAAACAAAATGCTCCCACATGCCCCTTATCTTCTTCAATTTGAGGCCAAATGACTGTGGGGTTTAGATTCTTTATGTAAATTGGATTCATGTGAAAACCCAAGCACCTATGGGCTAAACTCTGCAGGGCTTTAAAGAACTCATTTGACCCAAAGGATCCCTATTTTCACTTGATGGATGTCAGGGCCATTAGAGAGGAAGGTGAGAGTCTTCATCCACAATAACTGCTCTTTTGGCCATTTTGGTTTTGGATGCACCCATGGGATCTTTCTTTAGATCCATCAGGTGCTGAGAATCTAAGCCACAGCCTCACACAGGGCCAAGAGGCTGATTCAGACACATCTCTTTCCAAAGCAATTAAGCAAAGAGCAAAACACACACAGACATTATAAAGTGGCAATATATATGCCAATTGAAATTCATGATGAAATATATATCGTCCACAGATCCAAAAATATTAATTTTACTGAACATGGATTTATGAATAATGTTGTTCAACTAGAAAGGTTACCCTTAGGCTGAATTTTATGATCCAATAGCGTTTAGGAGGAGTGATCTCTTGTCATAATTTGTATCTGCCATGTCAGCCACCTCACAAGAATGTATATGTGATACCAGGTAGGATTCAATATGTTTATATAAAAATACATGTGATGAATAGGCTACAGAGAAAAGGATACAGGAATTCACATATTTATTAACTTTAAAAACACAAGGAGAACTATTTCAATTAAAAATTAACTAGATTTATAACACCTACCCTACATAATGCAAAAGGCAAGTCCAACTATACACCATGCCTCTTCTGAACTGCTTGTATTTCTATTGTGTTTGTATGCACTGTGGGTTTCAAGAACCATTAAATGTTGAGGAAGCTCATTTCAATGAAACTCTGGAGAACTCTCATAGGCAAGGCTTCACAAAGAGTGACCAAAAGGTTAGATATAGCCAGGCCCATTGAGGTCTACAATGTGAGGTCCATGTGTGTTTTGACTCTCAACTATGGCTACCAAGTCTTTAAGAATAAAATCATGGGATATCTTTGCTGAAATTCCCAGTGCTCTGTGGAAAGCCACCCTCGGCCTTGGTCTTAGTTTCCAAGGGCGACTCTCATGCTTGACCTCTTAAAATATCACCACAATTCATGGCAATACTTCTTTGAGTTCAGTTCCAGAAGTCAGTCTCTAAGGGGAATCACACAAGAATTCAAGCCCAGGTGGACCCAGTCATCTCTTCCAACCGTCACACAAATGACCACAATTAATACCAAAACACTCTCACATGGCCCTCCTCTTCTTCTATAAAGGCACTCATCATAACATCTGGCTGGAGGTTTCCATGAGGGGCACAGCCCAAGACAGTGTCCCAAATAAGCTCCCTTGCCACTCATTTGCCTAAATTCAGGGTGGCTTGGACACCCTTCTTGTGCACCAGGAGTGATCTGAAAGGGTAAAATAAATTGAAATTAAAGTGTAAAAGTTGAAGTGTAAAAGACCGGGTTTTGTAAAGTTTCTAAGCTGCAAGGCCTGAGTTAAAATGTAAAGGACCAGGTATTGTTAAGTTCCTATGCTACATGCAAAACCTGAAATTCCTGTAGCTTGTAGTACAATACCGGACTGCCCAGTAAATATTCCCCCTGACCGCCTGGTTGTTTAATAACCTAGGACCCTGTGTGGCCTGGCACATAGGCATCGCAAGGCCTAAACCAATCTGTTTGAATGTGTACCTCGCTTTAGAACTCACCTATCACTCCCGCCTGACCTGTTCCTGCCAATGAATGAACTAATCATGTTTAGGAATTGTTGTTTGATTTTTCTGCGGTGTATGTTGATTTCTTAAAGGAGACTGTGATATATGTAAAGTCCCGCCCTCCCCAAAAAGTGTACTTAAGCACTGCTCAACCCCTGCTCGGGGCTCTGGGCTGCTCTCCCTTCTTGAGTGAGCACGTAGCCCCAGCATGCTGGATTGGATCCTCAATGAACGCCTTTTTCTGTTGCATGAGCCGCGTTCTCTTGGTGGTCTCTTCCTCCGACGTTCACCGGACCCTTACATTTGGTGCGTTGGCCAGGAATCACGCAGCATAAGACAAGGACACACCAACAGACCCCTCTGGAGGTAAGTAAGGCGCTTCTTTTCATTTTTCCTTGTAATAACTCAGAGCTTTTTGTTCAGGTTCCATTTTTCCGTTTTTGGTTTGGGTTGGCAGAGTGGCTTCCAGCGGAGAATGTAAGTTCCCCCTGTCAGTGGTGGACAAACGTGTCCTAAAGCCACAGGCCATGTCCTTGCAAGGGATGCCTTGGAGGACTCGGGGAGTGACGGATGTGCTCTCATTAGGTGAGGAGAGACGAATGAGCCCACATTAGGTGACTCTGCTGGCAACCCATCATATCTTGCTGACTACTTTTTTCTTTCAGGTTGAATTCACTGTCTGTCTTTGTGGTCTAACCCATCAGGTTTTGACAGTTACTAGGTTCTAATCTTTACTTCTGAACTCGTGTTAAATGTTAACTGTGTGTACATGTTTGTGTCACGTTTGTATTGTCCTTGTCTCTGTTTGAGAAACTCTCATTATGGGACAAAGCCATTCCATGCCTCTTTCCTTGAAGCCATTCCTGGTCCCTGCCTCCAATCCGACCCCTTCACCCAGGATCCTATCACTCAAACCTTCTACTCCTCCCCCTCTTCCCTCCATTCTCTCTGAGTCACAAGATTGTAGATCTTGGGGTTGTGAACAAACGGGAGCTGCATGATGGTCTTTGTGTGTCATTTTATCTGTGTTTCTGTTAAATGTGATGGCATTGTTTGGTCCGATGCAGAGTCCCGAGTTCCAACCTGCATTACATATGTGGAAGTTACTTTAGCTAAATTTTAAACTAATGCTTCTCCTGTGAGGGACCAAAAGTCAATAGAACCGCCAGTTTTTCTGTTCTCACCTTTTCACCTCTCTTAGCTGTGCTTTAAAGAACTTTGATAAACTTTATTCCCCTTTGTTAAGCAACATTACGGAAGCAGTGATTTCTTTTCTTCCCGTAGTTGGATTGAGCATGCCCACTGCAGAGGGAAATGTCTGGGGTCTAAGAACTTTGATATCTCGCTTAAACTTTTCTCAAAACCCTGTTCTCATTATTAAATTGGCATTAATTGGCTTTGGGATGGGAACCAAGCCTTCAGTCATAAATTTTGACACCCCAGAGGGGACTTTAAATAAACCCCACTCTGCCCTCTTGGGGAAGCCTAGCACTCAAAACAATTGAAGCAGAGAATGAAATTTTTGGGAGCTGACTACTGCAAAGTTGGGAGACATAGAATATGCCTGGTGCCTGGGGTCAAAGCAAACCAGAGGAACTAATCCTGTAAGTAAATGGTGAGGCTAAGGGACTCCCAGCAGCTGCCAGATCCATTTTGCTGTGGGGAACTCCCTTATTCCTTACGTGCACTTTAAGGATTTCTCCACCTCTGTTTACTTAACAAAAGGGACAATGAATGCATTAATATGTTGATATTATAGATTGTTTCTTGGGGATGATCTAGGGTGAATGTGTATCTAGAAATGATTTTTTTTATTTTAACCATCTGGTATCTAAATGGGTTTCTAAAGCATTGCACTATCTTACAGTTAAAAGTTGGGTTTAAACAATTGTTTAGTTTGATTTCAGGTAGTTCATGCTAGGAAACTTAAATACTTAGGGTAAAAAAAAAAATAAAGAGTTTTAATTTTGAACTAGACAGCCTGAAAAAATTTCACTAGATATATCAGTGCATTAACTTGGGAAGAGATAATAAATTATGATATGGTATCTATTCCCATCAGTGTGTAAGATTTTAAAAAATGGTACTAAATTAAAACGTTGGTCTGGCTTATTGAAATGACATTAATTAGCAACAGTCTTGGAAATTTTTAAAGCTTAATTTCGGATACACATGGTAGCATGTGGTTCTTTTTAAAAATTTTTCAGCCAATTTAATTTAACTTAATACTATTAGAAACTTCATAACAAAGAAAGGGGCTTAATGATCCTATAGAAACTTCTTCTGATGGTGGCATTAATATTATCAAAAAATGATCCTATTTTCAGTTTTGTGTGAGCAAGTTTTTCTAGTGTAGAAAAATCTAAAGAAATAAAATTTTGAGAATTACATCTTCAACTTGCATCAAAATTTTCAACATCCAAACTTGGAAATTATGACTTATAGATAAATGCCTTAGGCTTGAGGTTTCTTCTCAGAATTCCAGTTCTTTCCAGTTTTCCAGACCTCAGCCAGGACTTACTTTGATATGCAAATAAAAGAAGCCTGCAGCACTCAGCAGGAGACAGATAAAAAGAGTAAATGTGTCTTTTTACCTGAACTCAAACTAGACCTAACCAAAAAAGTATATAATATGGTATTTACTAATTACTGGCCAGTCATCATTTTTAGGACTCTTGCTTTTCTTAGATTCTGTAATTTTTTTTTGAGCTCATGATCTTGATTCTGCTGATGGGTTAATGTTTTCTGATCAGTTCTATTTTTGATCGACTCTGGAGTTTTCAGCATTGCAATGGAGATTTCACCTAAAAAAGCTACAAGGCCTTTACTATTGTGTTATGTGTTACATTTGTGTTACGTGTTGTATGTTGGTATGTCTGTATGTGTGTATGTCCATATATCATGCAGGGATATGACAATTGACAGATGAGGAGCGCTCATGAAAAATTTAAAAATGTATCCAAATGTCTTTGATTCACGTGATTCATATGTTTTAATTCAAATTGGGTAAACAGATAAAAATAAAGATGTCTTTAAAATTAGGCCAATAAGTTTTCTAGGTTTTCAAAAAGGCCCTAATAAAATGTAGATGTCTATAAAATAATCTGCTTAAATTCAGAAATTGAAAAGCATTGTATTGAAATGTGAACAGAAAGAGGTTAGTAGATGGAAAAGAGAAACTAAAAGGTTCTAGATATAGATATAATAGAGGAAAAACGTGTTTCTGGATAAGAGAGTCTATATGATTAAGTAATTAAAAGGGTTTAAGTAAATAATAAAATAAGGTGTGTGTAACTTGGTTATATGTGTAAGTTTTGAGCAAGTAATCTTAAAAAATCAAACAGCTGGTAAAACAAGTACTGTTTTTATAAAATTGTGCCATGTTATTTCTTTAAAATCTAAACTTGTTTAATACAAAAACATCAATGTAATTGTGGTGTTAATGTGTTCATATCTTCCAGGTATACAAGTCTGTAAGGTAGAAGCTTGCAAAGACCATTGTATCAAGCTGGTGTTCTAAGGTTGTATGGTAATTCTAGGCTTAAAAGAAAAACATGTTGGAGTGTTGGAGATTTATGTATATCATTTGTGTTCTATAATTGGACTTGTTATCAATAAGATATGTACAGTTCCATGTTACTTTTTACACTGAGATACAATCTAAAAGTATTTTTAACTTAATGAGAGCCAAATCTGTGAAGGTTTTATTGTAAACTCAAAGGTAATGCCCATTCATTTCCATGTGAAAACTGTTTTCTTCAGGCTTCACAAAGGGGTGGCCTGAGACAAAGACTTTCCTGATATTCAGGGCAACATAACAATAGGTAATCAAAAGGCCCAAAGCAGGGTTTCTCCACTGAGACTTTACTGGCTACACTGATATCTGAGTTTTCTGAGATGCTTGCCATTCCTTTCAGCTACCAGTACATGGCCATGTCACAGAGCTTGGAAGTGGTACATATATTTGACACAAAATCATGAGCCTATTCTGGAGAGTGGCCAGAATTCAGGAAGAAAACAGGAACGTAGAAAGATAGTTGGTGTTGCCCATTGATAAGGCAAGCCACACTCCATTCATAAATTGTGCCGGATGAATGCTGGGAAGTTTTCTCCTTGAGAGGATACACCCATTGAGGCATTATCTTTTCTAATGTCTACAACCACAAAAACAGTGGGATACACAGACCTAAAAACACTCGCCTTGTCAAAGGACTAACTAGAAACAGTCCACTCCAAACCAAACACACCCCCTTTCCTAACTATTCTCAGAACAAAAGAAAAAACCACAAACCCACACCCACAACCACAAAGGCACCTCCTTCCCCCAAGTGGGTCTGGAACTATCCAGAGTGTCCTCTGACTGGAGGGCCATACTATGTTCCCCAGAAATGGTCTGTCCTGTCTCAGATCTGGACTCCTTGGTCAACTCTGTGAAGTTGTCAGGAGCCAGCAGTGAGCCTCTATCTGTTTTCTCCGGAAGGGCCCCTCTTCAGAATTTTTCTGGAATTTGGCCATTCTCACATAAGTAGGTACCACAAAAGACTGACTCTGTCCTTGGAAAATCCAAACAAGTAAGAACACTGGAACTGGTGCTGGAACTGGGCCTGGGTGCCTAGATTCCTGGAACCCAAATTTGGAGAGTTCCATCAACAAGGATGTGAGGTGAGGTCACTTCCTTTAGTAACTGAGTGAGGTCACTGCCTTGGCAACCAACTTGTCCTAACATTTGCTTCCTAAGGTCTCATAACATGGAGGATGTCCCTACTTCCTGTGACACTTTCACAAGTTAGAATGGTAAAGAAACAATAGTCACCTCTGAACAGCTCTCCACACAGGCCTCTCCTCTACATTAAGAAGAGAGAATCTGATTCAGACACAACCCTTCATCCTGACCAGGCTGTTTGCCATGGAAGATGCCTTTTGCTCTCTCAGATCCTTCATAGCTGCCTACATCCTCTCCAGGGTTCATTTCTGCATGGAACTTTGAAGTTTTCAGCAGGTGGAAGATCCCCTGCATTCCTGTATTGTAAGACCAAATCTTTCCCTGCTTTTCTGAACACTTAGATTGAGGGAACAGTGTATGGTTAGGGTTAACAATATGTTCAATTAAAACCAAAATACTCCCACATGGCCCTCATATTCTTCCATGTAGACATTCATCATAACCTCTGGCTGGAGGTTTCCATAAGGGGCGCAGCCCAAGACAGTGTCCAAAATAAGTTCCCTTGCCCCTCATTTTCCTAAAGTCAGGGTTTCCTGGACACCCTTCCTGTAAACCAGGATTGATCAAATAGGCCTGCCAGTAATACTGCTCTGTTTCTTCATTTTGAAGCCTACTGACTGTGAGGTATAGATTCTTTATGTGATTTGGAGTCATGTGAGAACCCAAGCACTGCTGCAGGGCTTTGAAGAACTCATTTGTCTCAAAGGATCCCTATACTTACTTAATGGAGGTCAGGAACCTAACAGAGGAAGCAAGAGACTTCATCCACAATGACTGATCTTTTTGCCATTTTGGTTTTGGATGCACACAATGGGATCTTTCTTTAGATCCATCAGGTGCTGATAATCAAAGCCACAGCCTCTCTCAGAGCCGAAAGGATGATTCAGACACATCCCTTTCCAAAGCAATTAAGCAAAGAGCCACAGGTGATGCTCATTCATTTCCAATTGAAAGCACTTTTCTTCAGGCTTCACAAACTGGTGGCCTGAGGAAAAGACCTTCCTGACATTCAGGTCAACAGAACAGTAGGTAAGCAAAAGGCACAAAGCAGGGTTTCTCTACTGAGACTTTACTGGTCACACTGATATCCGAGTTTTCAGAGATGCTCCCAATTCCCTTCATCTATCCAGTACATGGCCATGTCACAGAACTCGACGGAGGTCCATATCTTGGACAAAAAAAACATGAGCCTATTCTGGAGAGTGGCCAGAATTCAGGAAGAAAACAGGAACTAAGGAAAGAAGTAGGTGTTGTCTACAACCACGAAAACAGTGGGATACACAGACCTAAAAACACTCGCCTTGTCAAATGACTTACTAAAAACAGTCCACTCCAAACCAAACATACTGCCTTTCCTACCTATTCTCAGAACATGATAAAAAAACACAAATTCACACCCACACCCACAAAGGCACCTCCTTCCCCCAAGTAGGTCTGTGACTATCCAGAGTGTCCTCAGACTGATGGGCCTTACTCTGCTCCCTCGAAATGGACTGTCCTGTCTCAGATCAGGTCTCCTTTACCAACTCTGTAAAGTTTTCAGCATCAATCAGTGAGTCACTACCTGCTTTCTCAGGAAAGGCCCCTCTTCAGAGCTTTCCTGGCATTTAGCCATCCACACATCAGTATGTACCAAAAAGACTGACTCTGTCCTTGGTAAATCCAAACAAGTGAACCCACTGGGACTGGGACTGGGACTGGCTCTGAGTGCCTGGCTTCCTGGATCCCAAGTTCAGAGAGTTCCATCACCAAGGAAGTGAGGTAGGTCACTTCCTTCAGGAACTGAATGAGGTCACTACCTTGGTAACCACTTTATCCTAACATTTGCTTCCAAGGGTCCCACGAGAGAGAGGCTTCCCCTACTTCCTGTGTCACATTCACAAGATAGAATGGTATATCAACCATAGGCACATGTTAACAGCTCTCCACACAGACCTGGTTTGGTCCATCTTCTCTACTTTAAGAAAAGAGAGGCTTATACAGACACATCGCTTCATCCTGACCAGGTATTTTACCAAGGAAGATTACTGTTGCTCTCTCAGGTCCTTCATAGCTGCCTACATCTTCTTCAGGGTTTATTTCTGCATGGAACTTGAGGTTCTCAACAGGTGGAAGATCCCCTACCTACCTGTATTATAACACCAACTCTGTCCCTGGTCTTTGTAAAGTTAAATTGAGGGAACAGTGCATGGTTAGGGTTAATAACATGTTCAATTTGGGTTAGGAATCATTCTGCGAGATGAATAATGGTATTGGGGACCTCCGATATTTACAAGAATATATAGGTGTAATATAAGTATGAATACAGAAATCTAGGAAAGATTTGAAACCCAGATGAACACTGGACCCTTGATTGGGATACTTAGCTTTGAATTATTTCCGCAAAGTTGTCTCAAATAAATCGTTATACAATGGCATAGGACCTTGTACCTTGGATGACTGAATGAGGAAGAGATCCTCCAGACAAAAAGGGATAGTTCCAAAAGTTATTTAGATATAGGGTTTTGGTTAGAGAGTGAATGCAAATGTCAGCATATGTGAAGAGTCAGTCACAGTGATGAACTGGGGAAAATGTGTAGGAAAGCAGATATCAATAGAGACATTAGGAAATCAGGGAAAGTACAAAGTGAGTAATAGGATAAGACGTTTTTAACAGGGTTGAGTTTGAATATATAATCTTAGGAAGAAACAAATATGTAGTCACCAATAGGAATGATATTTGAGATCATTAGTTAATCAGGACATGGATGTTGTTAGTAATACATGCTCACATTAAATTTAGGCTTTGGTACAATCATAAGGGTGTCCGTTGCATTTTTTGTCAGGAATATTACTGTGATGAAATGTAAATGTATATCAGGTGACTACAGTATTTCTTCAAACATTTCTGAAAGCAACATTTTAAGACTTATAAATTAGTATTGGGGACACAAGTACGTGTACCCTGTACCTATGATTATAAAGATGATGCCTTAATAGACCATACTGTAAATAAATAATATAACTTGATCAAACTTTAAATAATGGATTGAATTGATATCTGAAAATATATAGGAAATCTTATATTGATATACATAAGTTCATTCTAACCAGTTATACATCTAATGGTAATTTTAGCATTATGGTTTATCATGAAGAGTGTGGGAGTTTTGCTTCAAAAATGATTATGGAAATCGAAAATAATGTGTTTGGAAATAATCTCATGAAAAGTACAGTCAAGAAACATGGAGGAATACATATATTCTGAAGCAGGAAGTAATTGCAAGTGAACCAAATGCGTACAGATTTGTTAACTTGTGGATGAAAAGTATTATCTTATAATGTCCATAAACTGAAGAAATAGTAATGTACCAGTGTTGAATAAAAATGAACTTCAAAATACACATCATGTCCCATAGGATTTTACTTGCATTGATGTTAAACTGGGTCAGTTACTGTACAAATATTAGGATTTGTAAGCACCTTTCACCGAAGTTAGTTTTCAGTACTGGGAAATAAATATGTATTTCATGTGGATGAATATTTCTGAGAATAATTTTGTGAAAATTTGATTATAAATCCACATATAGGAACATGAGTTAAATTAGTGAGTGTAAAATAAGACACATATATTTCATATTTTGAATAATCTGGAGAAAAAAAATATATATATATATATATATATATATATATATATATATATATATATATATATATATATAAAGATACAAACACAGACATTAAAATGTAGTAATATGTATGCCAATCAAAATTCATCATGAAATATATATCATCCTCATATCCAAAACTATTCTTTTTACTGAGCATGGATTTATGTATAATGCTGTTCATCTAGGAAATTCACCCATATGTTGAATTTTCAGTTCCATCAGTATTTAGGGGGAGTGATCTCTTCTCACAATTTGTATCTTCCTAAAACAGCAAGCTCACAAGAATGTACGTGTGATACCAGGTAGGATACTAAATATGCATAATAAATTTCATGAGATGAATAGGGTACAGAGAAAGGGAGACAGAAATGTACATATGTGTTAACTTTAAAAACTCATGGAGAAGTATTACAATGAATAGTTGACTAGATTTATAACACATTCACTTGATAAAGCAGAAGGCAAGTCCTAGTATACACCATGCCTCCTATGAACGGCCTGTATTTCTATTCTGTTAGGTTTCTTTTTCTACATCATATTAAGATTAGTAGTCAGAGTCTAGTAGGGTATGGGTTAGTGACAGGGATTCAGTATTTCTAATGGAAAATAGGAAAATGAATCTAATGTGTATGCAAATATTTGCTAGACAAAAATCTTCCCACTGTCCTCCAAAACAATGCCTTGATATTTCCTTCGCCAAAAGTAATACACAATTAGTGGAGAAGACTTTGAAAGTCTGTGAATATATATCTGGAAAAGAAAATGCTCAGGAGTTCACAACCTTGGAGGTGGTAGTGGAATTTCCAAAAGTAAGGTACAGGGTAAACACTCCACAAACATGGAACTCTGGTGGCCTAATGAGTTGTTGAGAAACTGCCTCTGAGTTTGGGCCCTTGAAAAATTTGTTGTTGTCAGGAGCTTTAGCTTCCTTTGTATTGAGACCATCAAACCTGGGTCGGCATCTATGTGACCTGGATGACATGGTTCCTTATATGCTATTGAACATGAGGCAGAAGTTCTGAATTTTCCCTTTGTTAGTAAACTGAGGACACTGGGGTCTAAGTGTCTAACCATGTGATCTGTGAAGCCATTTGGTCATACTCCACTTTTCGTGGTGTTTCTTACTGCTGCACTGGGAGTTTGGTATTGGCTTCACGTAATACAAGGAGAAAAACTGGGACACAGTGCTAGAGGGAGTACTCTCACGTGTAGTGGATGAGGGTCTGCAGGAGAATGCACCAACCAGGCTTCTATCCCAAAAAGCTTGCACCCATGTCCATAGCAACCTGATTCTGAACATTGCCCTGAAACCTCTCCATATAACAAGGTCCCTTTACTTGTAAGGTTCTGCTGGCTGCACCATGTCAGTCACAAATCATTCGGAAACCAATGGCAGAACCACGTGTCCCCACGACAGATGTTTTATCATACACCTGCCCACCACTGCTCTGGGCCCACTAGTCAGCAGGCTCCAACTTTCTGGCATCTCTGTTCTCACCATTTTCATGAAACCCAGTCAATCAATGCAATGTCTGGTACACTCGTGATCAGCAACAGATATCCAAAGGTTCTCCAGTGCCACCTGTTCATGGGAATTTAAAAAATTCATGGTATTTATATAGCCAATTTTCAAGGATGAATTTGGAGGCACTGTGGCTTTCAATTTATTCAGGAACCATGAAATGGTGAGGAAGATTATTTCAATTAAAGCTCAGGAGAACTCTCAGAGGCAAGGCTTCCCAAAGAGTGGCCAAAAGGTCACATTAAGCCAGGCCCATTGAGGTCTACAATTGAGGTCCATGTGTGTTTTGACTCTCAACAATGGCTGCCACGTCTTTCTGATTTAAAGTCATGTGATATCCTGGCTGAGATTCCCAGTGCTCTTTGGAAAGCTATCCTGGGCCTAGATCTCAGTCTCCAAGGGCAACTCTCATGTGTGACCTCCTAAAATCCCAACACAATTCATGTCAATACTTCTCTGAGTTCATTTCCAGAACTCAGTCTCTAAGGGGAATCACTCCAGAGTTCAAGCCCATGTGGACCCAGTCATCTCTTCCAACTACCACACAAATGACCACAATTAAACCAAAACACTCCCACATGGCCCTCATCTTCTTCAATATAAACTCTCATCATAACTTCTTGCTGGATGTTTCCATGAGGGGCGCAGCCTAAGACAGTGTCCAAAATAAGCTCATTTGCCCCTTATTTGCCTAAATTCAGGGTGGCCTGGAAACCCTTCCTGTGAATCAGGTGTGATCAAATAGGCCTGCCATTAATACTGCTCTACTTCTCCAATTTGAGGCCTACTCTCTGTGGGGCATAGATTCTTTATGTGAATTGGGGTCATGAGAAAACCCAAGCACCTATGGGCTACCCTCTGCAGGGCTTTGAAGAACCCATTTCAGTGAGTCTAGGAGTTGGACCAAAAGTTCTTTAGATATAGGGGTTTTGTTAGAGAGTGAATGTAAATGTCAGCATATTTCAAGAGTCAGTCACAGTGATGAACTGGGGAAAATGTGTAGGAAATCAGATATCAATAGAGACATTAGGAAATCAGGCAAAGTACAAAGTGAGTGATAGGATGAGACATTTTTAACAGGGTTCAGTTTCAATATTTAATCTTAGGAAGAAACAAATATGTACTCACCAATAGGAATGATATTTGAGATCATTAGTTAATCAGGACATGGATGTTGTTAGTAATACATGCTCACTTTCAATATAGGCTTTGGTACAATCATAAGTGTGTCCGTTGCATTTTGTGTGAGGAATATTACTGTGATGAAATGTATATATATATCAGGTGGCTAGAGTATTTCTTCCAATATTCTTAAAGCAATATTTTAAAGACTTATAAATTAGTATTTGGGATACAAATAGGTATACCATCAGTCTATGAATATAGAGATGATGCCTTAATAGACCATACTGTGAATAAATAATATAACTGGTTCAAACTTTAAATAATGGATTGAATTGATATCTGAAAATATATAGGAAATCTTATATTGATATACATAAATTCATTCTAACCAGTTATACATCTAATGGTAATATTAGCATTATGGTTTATCATGAAGAGTGTCTGAGTTTTGCTTCAAAAATGATTATGAAAATCAAAAATAATGTGTTTGGAAAGAATCTCATTAAAAGAACAGTCAAGAAACATGGAGGAATACATGTGTTCTGAAGTAGGAAGTGATTGAAAGTGAACTAAATGCCTATAAATTTGTGAAATTGTGGATGAAAGAATATATCCTATTATGTCCATAAACTGCAGAAATAGTAATGTATCAGTGTTGAATAAAAATGAACTTCAAAATACACATCATGGTCCCATAGGTGTCTACTTGCATTGATGTGAAACTGGGTCAGTCACTGTGGAAATATTACGATTTGTATGCACCATTCACTGAATTTAGTTTTCAGTACTAGGAAATAAATATGTATTTAAGGTGGATGAATATTTCTAAGAATTATTTTGTGAAAATTTGATTATAAATCCACATACACACACATGAGTAAATTTAGAAAGTGTATAATAAGACACATATATTTCATATTTTGGAAAATCTAAAGAGTAGATATCTATATCTATATAGATAGATAGATAGATAGATAGATAGATAGATAGATAGATACTCACATACACAGACATTAAAATGTAGCAATATATATGCCATTTGAAAATCATAATAAAATAGATATCATCCACGTATCCAAAAATATTCATTTTACTGAACATTTATTTATGCATAATATTGTTCATCTAGGAAATTCACCCATAGGTTGAATTTCCAGTTCCATCAGTATTTAGAGGGAGTGATCTCTTCTCACAATTTGTATCTTCCAAAATAATCAAGCTCACAAGAATGTACATGTGATACCAGGTAGAATTCTAAAGATGCATTAAAAAATACATGTGATGAATAGGCTACAGAGAAAGGGAGACAGAAATTTACATATGTGTTAATTTTAAAAACTCATGGAGAAGTATTACAATGAAAAGTTGACTATATTTATAACACATACCGTTGATAAAGCCGAAGGCAAGTCCAAGTATACACCATGCCTCCTATGAAAGGCCTGTATTTCTATTCTGTTAAGTTTCTTTTTCTCCATCATATTTGGATTAGTAGTCAGAGTCTAGTAGGGTATGGGTTAGTGTCAGGGATTCAGTATTTCAAATGGAAAATATGAAAATGAATCTAATGTGTATGCAAATATGTGCTACACAAAAATCATCCCACTCTCATCCAGAACAATGCTTTGACATTACCTTCGCCCCAAATAAGACACAATTAGTGGAGAAAAGTTAGAAAATCTGTGAATACATATGTGGAAAGAAAAATGCTCAGGAGTTCACAAACTTGTAGGAGGTAGAACGGGTTACAAAAAGGGAGAGGGTAAACACTCCACAAACATGGAGCTCTGCTGGCCCAATGACTTTTTGAGAAACTGCCTCTGAGGTCGGGCAGTTAAAATATATATTGTTGTCAGGAGTTTTAGCTTCCTTTGTAGTGAGACCATCAATTCTGGGTCTCCATCTATGTGACCTGGACGACATGGTTTTTTGTTTTCCAGTGAACATGAGGCAGCAGTGCTGAATTCTCTCTTTGTAGGTAAACTTTGGCCACTGGGGTCTAAGTATCTAACTGTGTTGTCTGTAGAGCCATTTGGTCATTATCCACTTTCGTGGTGTTTTTTACTGCTGCACTGTGAGTTTGGTATTGGCTTCACGAAATACAAGGAGTTCTACTGGGACACAGTGCTGGAGGATGTACTCTCACGTGTGGTGGGTTAGTAAAATGCACCAGTGAGGCTTCAATCCCACATAGCTTTTCAACTTGACAATAGCAACCTGATTCTGACCTTTGGCAGGAATCCTCTCCATATAACAAGATGCCCTTACATAGAAGGGTCTGCTGGCTGTACCATGTCAGTCACAAGTCTTTCTAAGCCAATGGCAGATCCACGTGGCCCCGCCACAAATGTTTTTTTCACACACCTACACTCCTCTGCTCTAGGCCCACTAGTCTGCAGGCTCCAACTTTCTGGCATCTATGTTCTACACTTTTTTCATGAAACCCAGTCAATCAAGGCACTGTCTGGTACAATCATGATCAGGAACAGGACATTCAGAAGTTCTCCAGTGCAACCTGGTCAAAGTAATTTCAAAAAATTCATGGTATTTATCTAGATATTTTTCAATAATGAAGTTGGAGGCACTGTGGGATTTAATTTATACAGGAACCATTAAAAGGTGAGGAATCTCATTTCAATGAAAGCTCTGGAGAACTTTCACAGGCAAGGCTTCCCAAAGAGTGGGCAAAAGGTCACATGAAGCCAGGCCCATTGAGGTCTACAATGTGAATTCCATGTGTGTTTTGACTCTCAACTATGGCTGACAATCTTTCAAAATAAAATCTTGTGATATCCTGGCTGAGATTCCCAGTGCTCTGTGGAAAGTCACCCTGGGCCTAGATCTCAGTTTCCAATGGCGAATCTCATGCGTGGCCTCCAAAAATCCCAACACAATTCATGGCAATACTTCTCTGAGTTCAGTTCCACAACTCAGTCTCTAAGGGGAATCACAACAGAGTTCAAGCCCAGGTGGACCCAGGCATCTCTTCCAATTGCCACACAAATGATGACAATTAAAACCAAAACACTCCCACAGGGCCCTCTTCTTCTTTTATATAGACACTAATCATAAACTCTAGCTGGAGGTTTCCATCAGGGGCACAGCCCAAGACAGTGTCAAAAATAATCTCCCTTGCCCCTCATTTGCCTAAAGTCAGGGTGGCCTGGACAACATTCCTGTGAAACAGAAGTGATCATATAGGACTGCTGTTAATACTGCTCCACTTCTCAAATTTGAGGCCTACTGACTGTGGGGTATAGATTCTTTGTGTGAATTGGAGTCATGAGAAAACGCAAGCACCTATTGTCCAGCCTCTGCAGGGCTTTGAAGAACTCATTTGACACAAATGATCCCTATTCTCACTTGATGGAGGTCAGAAATATTACAGAGGAAGGCGAGAGGCTTCATCCAAAATGACTGATCTTTTTTCCATTTTGGTTTTGAATGCCCACATGGGATCTTTCTCTAGACCCATCAGGTGCTGAAAATCTAAACCACAGGCTCACACAGGGCCAAGAGGCTGATTCAGACAAATCTTTTTCCAAAGCAATAAAGTAAAAAGCCACAGGTGATTCCCATTCATTTCCATTTGAAAGCTCTTTTCTTCAGGCTTCACTAAGGTTTGGCCTGAGGCAAAGACCTTTCTGACATTCAGAGCAACAGAACAATAGGTAATCAAAAGCCCCCAAGCAGGGTTTCTCCTAGGAGACTTTCCTGGTTACTCTGATATGTGAGTTTTCTGAGATGCTCGCCATTCTCTTCAACTATCCAGTACATGGCCATGTCACAGAGCTTGGAGGTGGTACGTATCTTGTACAAAAATACATGATACTAATCTTGAGAGTGGCCAGAATTCAGGAAAAAAATGAGAACTTAGGTAGATAGCAGGTGTTGCCCATGGATGAGGCAAGCCTCAGTCCATTCATTAATTGGGAAGGATGCATACTGGGAAGTTTTCTACTAGACAGGACACACCCAATGAGCTATTTTCTTTTCTAATATCTACAAAGAAAAACACAATGGGATACACAGACACAGAAACAGTCTCCTTGTCAAATGACTTACTAGAAACAGTCCACTCCAAACCAAACAAACCTCCTTTTTTACCTATTCTCAGATCATGTGAAAAAACCACAAACACAAACCAACACCCTCTAATGCACCTCCTTCTTCCAAGTAGGTCTGTGACTATCTGGAATGTCCTCTGACTGGTAGGACATACAATGCTCCCCAGAAATGGCCTTTCTGTCTCAGATCTGGTCTCCTTGGTCAAATCTGTGAAGTTGTAAGGACGCAGTGGTGAGCCAATTCCTATCCTCTCAGGAAAGACCCCTCTTCAGAGCTTTCTTGGTATTTGGCAACCCTTACATCAGTAGGTACCAAGAAAGACTGACTCTGTTCCTGGAAAATCCAAAGAAATGAGCCCACTGCGACTGGGACTGGGACTGGCTCAGGGTGCCTTGCTTCCTGGATCACAAAATTCAGAGAGCTCCATCACCAAGGAAGTGAGGTGAGGTCACTACCTTCAGAAAATGAATGAGGTCACTGTCTTGGCCACCACTTTGTCCTAACAGTTTCTTCCTATTGTCTCCTGACATGGAGGCTGCCCTACTTCCTGTGATACTTTCTCATGTTAGAATGGTATAGAAACCATAGTTACCTGGGAACAGCTCTCCACACAGGCCTGGTTTGGTCCATCTTCCCTACATAAAGAATAGAGAGGCTGACTCAGACACATCTTTTCATCCTGACCATGTTTTTTGCCATGGAATATGACTTTTGTTCTCTCAGGTCCTTCATAGCTGCCTGCATCTTCTCCAGGGATCATTTCTGCATGGATTTTGAGGTACTCAGCAGTTGGAAGATCTCCTAACTTCCTGTATTGTAATACCAACTTTGTCCCTGCTCTTCTGTAAAGTGAGATTGAAAGAACATTGTATGGTTAGGATTAATAGCATGTTCGATTTGGGTTGGAAATCATTCTGCTGGATGAATAATGGTATTGGGAACCAGCGATATTTATAAGAATATAGAGGTAGAACATAAGTATGAAAACAGAAATCTAGGTAATATTTGAAGCCCAGAAGGATTTGGACCCTTGATTGGGATCCTTAGCTTGAGTTATGTTTTGCACCGAGGTCTCAGTTAAATTGATATACAATGGCATAAGACCCTGTACCTCAGATGATTAAATGTAGAAGAGATCATCCAGTCAAAAAGGGATTGTGTGTAGGATTAGGAAGATAGTCAGTAGGTTTAGAAGGAAGAGTGAGTCTAGGATTTGGACCAAATGTACTTTAGCAATAGGGTTTTGGTTAGAGAGTGAATATAAATGACACCATATGTGAAGAGTCAGGCACAATGATGAACTGGGGAAAATATGTAGGAAAGCAGACATCAATAGAGACATTAGGAAATCAGGCAAAGTATAACGTGATAGGATTAGACATTTTCAACAGGGTTGAGGTTGAATACATAATCTTAAGAAGAAACCAATTTGTAGTCACCAATAAGATTGACATTTGAGAGCATTAGGCAACCTGGACATGGATATATTTAGTAATCCATGTTCACATTCCATTGAGGCTTTGGTACAATCATAAGGGTGACCTTCGCATTTTGTGTCCAGAATATTACTGTGTTAATATGTATATGAAGATCAGGTGACATGAGTATTTCTTCCACCATTTCTGGGGGAAATATTTTGAAAAGATATAAATTAGTACTGGGGATACTAATCGGCTTACCCTGTGTTGATGAATATAGAGATGATGCATTAATAAACCATACTGTGAATAAATTATATGACTGGTTCCAAATTTAAATAATGGATTGTATTGATATCTGAAAAAATAGAGGAAATCATTTATTGATATACATACATTCATTCCAACCACTTATATATCTAATGGTTATATTAGGGTTACCGTTTATCATAAATAGTGTGTGAGTTTTGCTTCAAAAATGATTATGGAATCGAAAATAATGTCTTTAGAAAGAAGTCTAGTGAAAAGACCAGTCAAGAAACATGGAGAAATATAAGTGTTCTGAAGGAGGAAGTGATTGAAAGTGAACCAAATGTTTATAAATTTGTGAACTTGTGAATGAAAGGATATAATTTATGATGTCTATAAACTGAAGAAATAATAACGTACCAGGTTTGATTAAAATGAACTTTAATAAACACACCATATCCAATAGGAATCTACTTGCATTGATGTTAAACTTGGTCAGTTACTGTAGAAATATTAGGATTTGTAAGCACCCTTCCCTGAAGTTAGTTTTCAGTACTAGGAAACAAATATTTATTTCAGTGGATGTATATTTCTGAGAATAAACTTTTTAAAGTTGATTATAAATCCACATATATGAATATGAATGAATTCAGGCGGTGTATAAGAAGACACATATATTTCATATTTTGGTAAATCTGGAGAATATATATATATATATATATAATGTATATATAGACACACAAACACACACATTATAATGTAGCAATATATATGCCAATTGAAATTCATCATGAAAAATAACTCATCCGCATATCCCAAAATATTCATTTTACTGAACATGAATATGTGTATAGTGTTGTTCATCTAGGAAGCTCACCCATGGGTTCAATTTTCAGTTAAAACAGCGTTTAGGAGGAGTGATCTCTTCTCACAATTTGTATCTGCCAAGTCAGCCACCTCACAAGAATGTATATGTGAAACCAGGTAGGATTCTATTTGTGCATATAAAAATACATTTGCTTAATAGGCTACAGAGAAAGGGAGACAGGAATTCACATTTTTCTTAACTTTAAAAACACATGGAAAATTATTTCAACAAATAATTGACTAGATTTATAACTCCTACCTTATATCATGCAAAAGGTAATTCCAACTATACACCATGCTTCTTCTGAAATGCTTGTATTTCTATTCTGTTTGGGTTATTTTTCTCCATTATATTAGGATTAGTAGTCAGAGTTTAGTAGGGTATGGGTTAGTGTCAGGGATTCAGTATTTCAAACAGAAAATTGGAAAATGAATCCAATGTGTATGCAAATATGTGCTACAAAACAATCTTCCCTCTCTCATCCAGAACAATGACTTGACATTCCCTTTGCCCCAAGTAAGTCAGAATTAGAGGAGAAGAGTTAGAAAATCTGTGAATATATATTTAGAATGGAAAATGCTCAGGAGTTCACAACCTTGGAGTTGATAGAGCAGTTTCCAAAAGTAAGTGACATGGTAAACACTCCACAAACATGGAGATCTGCTGGCCTAAACACTTCTTGAGAAATTGCCTCTGAGCTTGGGCACTTGAAATATATGTTGTTTTCAGGAGCTTTAACTTCCGATGTAGTGAGACCATCAAAGCTAGGTCTGCATCTATGTGACCAGGAGGACATGGTTTCTTATTTTCCAATGATCATGAGGCAGCAGTGCTAAATTCTCTCTTTGTAGCTAAATTGTGGCCACTGGGGCTAAGTGTCTCCCTATGTGGACTGTGAAGCCATTTGGTCATCCTCGACTTTTCGTTTTGTTTCTTGCTGCTGCACTGGGAGTTTGGTATTTGCTTCACGAAATACAAGGAGTTCAAGTGGGACACAGTGCTGGAGGGAGTTCTGTCACTTGTGGTGGGTCAGTGTCTGCATGAGAATGCACCAACTAGGCTTCTATCCCACATAGCTTGCCCCTTGACCATAGCAACCTGATTCTAAACATTGCCGTGAAAAATCTCCATATAACAAGATGCCTTTATATAGAAGGGTCTGCTGGCTGCACCGTGTCTGTCTCAAGGCATTTGAAAGTCAATGGCAGATCCACATGGCCCCACCAGAGATGTTTTATCACACACCTGCACACCACTGCTCTAGGCCCACTACTCAGCAGGCTCCAACTTACTGGCATCTCTGTTCTACACGATTTTCATGATACCTAGTCAATCAAGGCACTGTCTGGTATACTCATGATCAGCAACAGGACATCCAATGGTTCTCCAGTGCCACCTGGTCATGAGAATTTCTAAAATTTTATGGTATTTATCTAACTATTTTTCACAGATGAAATTGTTGGTACTGTGGGTTTCAATTCATTCAGGATCCATTAAATGTTGAGGAAGCTCATTTTAATGAAGGATCTGGAGATCTCTCACAGGCAAGGCTTCCCAAAGAGTGGCCAAATTGTCACATGAAGCCAGGCCCATTGAGGTCTACAATGTGAGGTCATGTGTGTTTTGACTCTCAACGATGGCTGCCAAGTCTTTCAGAATAAAACCTGTGATATCCTAGCTGAGATTCCCAGTGCTCTCTGGAAAGCCTCCCTGGGCCTAGACCTCAGTTTCTAAGGGCGACTCTCATGTGTGGCCTCCTGAAATCCCAACAACATTCATGGCAATACTTCTCTGAAGTTAGTTCCAAATCTCATTCTCTAAGGGGAATCACATCAGAGTTCAAGCCCAGGTGGACCCAGTCATCTCTTCCAACTACCACACAAATGACCACAATTAAAACCAAAACACTCCCACATGGTTCTCATCTTCTTCCATATAGACACACATCATAACCTGTGGATGGAGTTTTCCATGAGGGGCACAGCCAAACCAGTGCCCAAAATAAGCTCCCTTGCCCCTCATTTGCCTAACGTCAGGGTGGATTGGACATGCTTCCTGTGAACCAGGAGTGATCAAATAGGCCTGCCGTAAATGCTCCACTTCTCCACTTTGAGGCCTTCTTACTGTGGGGATTATATTCTTCTTTTTCTAAATTTTTTTGGAAATTTAATTGGAAAGTTAAAAAAAATTGTTTTGCAGAATGTTAAATTTCTAATGCAAAGCCTTCACCTTCTTTGTGAAGGAAACCTTGATGCCTTGCCAATCTGGTAACATGGAGACACTCAAAATTTTCTTTTACATACTACATGGATGAATGGCTACAGCTCATAGTTTTTTAAAACTGAAAGGCAGATACCAGCAAGTAAGATAACAAATAAAAGACAATTTTATTAAAAAATAAAGTTGTTAAATGACTCAAATATTGGAAATTCAATTCTTTTTATTTTTGGTTGTTCAAAACATTATAAAACTCATGATATATCATCTTTCATACATTTGACTCAATTGGGTTATGAACTCCCATTTTTACCCCAAATACAAATCGCAGAATCACATCAGTTACACACTCACGTTTTTACATAATAGCATACTAGTTATTGTTGTATTCTGCTACCTTTCCTATCCCCTACTATTCCCCCTCCCCTCCCATCTTCCCTCTCTACCTCATCTGCTGTTGTTTAATTCTCTCCCTTGTTTTCCCCTCTTTAGCCTCACAACCTCTTATATGTAATTTTGTGTAACATTGAGTAGTCTCCTACCATTTCCATATGCTTTTCCTTCTCTCTCCCTTTCTCTCCCCCCACTCATCTCTGTTTAGTTTTAATATTTTTCTCATGTTCTTCCTCCCTGTTCTCTTCTTATTTGCTCTCTCTATATAAAAGGAAACATTTGGCATTTGTTTTTTAAGGATTGGATAGATTCGCTTAGCATAATCTATTCTAATGCCATTCATTTCCCTGCAAATTCTATGATTTTGTCATTTTTCAGTGCTGTGTAATACTCAATTGTGTATAGATGCCACATTTTTATTATCCATTCGTCTATTGAAGGGCATCTAGGTTGGTTCCAAAGTCTAGCTATTGTGAATTGTGCCGCTATGATCATCGATGTGGCAGTATCCTTATACTGCTCTCTATTAACATCCTCAGGGAAGAGTCTGAGAAGGGCGATATCTCGGTCAAATGGTGGTTCCATTCCCAGCTTTCCCATGAATCTCCATACTGCTTTCCATATTGTACTCACCAATTTGCAGTCCCACAAGCAGTGTACAAGTGTACCCTTTACCCCACATCCTCACCAACACTTATTGTTGTTCGACGTCATAATGGCTGCCAATCTTACTGGAGTGAGATGGTATCTTAGGGTGGTTTTGATTGCATTTCTCTGACTGCTAGAGATGGTGAGCATTTTTTCATGTACTTGTTGATTGATTGTATGTCCTCCTCTGTGAAGTGTCTGTTAAGATCCTTGGCCCATTTGTTGATTGGGTTATTTGTTATCTCATTGTTTAATTTTTTTGAGTTCTTTGTATATTCTAGATATTAGGGCTCTATCTGAAGTGTAAGGGGTAAAAATTTGTTCCCAGGATGTAGGCTCTCTATTTACCTCTCTTATTTTTTCTCTTGCTGAGAAAGATCTCTTTAGATTAAGTAAGTCCCATTTGTTTATTCTTTTTATTAACTCTTGGGCTATGGGTTTCCTATTAAGGAATTTGGAGCCCAACCCCACAGTATGTACATCGTAGCCAACTTTTTCTTCTATCAGACGCAGTGTCTCTGATTTTATATCTGGCTCCTTGATCCATTTTGAGTTAACTTTTGTGCATTGTGAGAGAAAGGGATTCAGTTTCATTTTGTTGCATATGAATTTCCAGTTGTCCCTGCACCATTTGTTGAATATGCTATCCTTCTTCCATTGCATGCTTTTAGGCCCTTTTTCAAATATAAGAAAGTTGTAATTTTGTGGATTTGTCTCTGTGTCCTCTATTCTGTACCATTGGTCCATCTGCCTGTTTTGATACCAGTACCACACTGTTTTTGTTACTATTGCTTTGTAGTACAATTTGAACTCTGGATTCACACTTCCTGCTTAGAATTGCTTTCGCTATTCTGGGTCTTTTGTTTTTCCATATGAAATTCATGATTACTTTATTTATTTCTACAAGAAATGCCATTGGGTTTTTGATTGGCATCGCATTAAACCTGTAGAGAACTTTGGGTAATATCGCCATTTTGATGATGTTATTTCTGCCTATCCATGTACAGGGCATACTTTTCCATCCTCTAACATCTTCTTCTATCTCTCTCTTTAGGGTTCTGTAGATTTCATTGCATAAATCTTTCACCTCTTTGGTTAGGTTGATTCCCAAGTTTTTTATTTTCTTTGAGTATACTGTAAAAGGAGTGGTTTTCCTCATTTAAATTTCAGAAGTTTTGTTGCTGATATACAGGAATGCCTTAGATTTATGCGTGTTGATTTTATATCCTGCCACTTTGCTGAATTCATTTACTAACTCTAGCAGACCCTTTTGGGTCTGTTAAATATATTATCATGTCATCCAAAAATAGCGATAATTTAAGTTCTTCTTTTCCTATTTTTAAGTCTTTAATTTCTTTTGTCTGTCTAATTGCTCTGGCTAGTATTTCAAGAACTAAATCGAATAGAAGTGGTGATAGATGGCATCCCTGTCTTGTTCCAGATTTTAAAGGGAATGCCTTCAGTTTTTCTCCATTTACAATGATGCTAGCCTGAGGTTTAGCATATATAGCTTTTACAATGTTGAGGTAAGTTCCTGTTATTCCTAGTTTTTATAGAGTTTTAAACATAAAGGGATGCTGTACTTTGTAGAATGCTTTTTCTGCATCTTTCGAGATGATCATATGGTTCTTCTCTTTAAGTCTATTTATGTGGTGAATAGTATTTATTGATTTCCGTATATTGAACCAGCCTTGCATCCCTGGGATGAATCCCTCTTGATCATGATGCACAATTTTTTTATGTGCTTTTGTATTTGATTTGCCAGGATTTTATTGAGAATTTTTGAATCCAAGTTTATTAGAGATATTGGTCTGTAGTTTTCTTTCTTTGAAGTGTCTTTGTCTGGTTTTGGGATCAGGGTGATGTTGGCCTCATAGAATGAATTTGGAAGAACTCCTTCTTTTTCTATTTTTTGAAATAGCTTGAAAAGTATTGGTATTAATTCATCTTTGAACGTTTTGTAGAACTCTGCTGTATAACCACCTGGTCCAGGGTTTTTTTTGTTAGGTAGTCTTTTGAAGGTTTCTTCTATTTCTTCCTTTGTTATTGGTCTATTTAAATTTTGTGTGTCTTCCGGACTCAATCTGGGCAGATCATATGACATAAGAAATTTATCGATATCTTCATTATCTTCTGTTTTATTGGAATATAGGGTTTCAAAATACTTTCGAATTATCTTCTGTATTTCTGTAGTGTCTGTTGTGATATTGCCTTTTTTATCCCATATGTTAGTAATTTGAGTTCTCTCTCTGCTTCTCTTCATTAGCATGGCTAAGGGCCTGTCGATTTAATTTATTTTCAAAGAACCAACTTTTATTTGTTCAATTTTTTTGTTTCAATTTTGTTGATTTCTCCTCTAATTTTAATTATTTCTTGTCTTCTACTACATTTGTTGTTTTGCTCTTTTTTTTCTAGGTTTTTGAGATGTAGTGTGAGATCATTTATTTGTTGTTTTTTTCTTTTTTTGAGGAAAGAATTCCAAGAAATGAATTTCCCTCTTAAAACTGCTTTCATTGTTTCCCACAGAATCCGGTATGTTGTGTCTGTATTTTCATTTGTATCTAAGAGATTTTTTTATCTCCTCCTTTATGTCTTCTGTAACCCATTGATTATTCAGTAACATATTGTTCATTTTCCATGTGATGTAGAATTTTTCCTTCCTTCTTCAATCATTAATTTCAAGTTTCATTCCATTATGATCAGATATGGTGCATGGTATTATCTCCATACTTTTATATTTACTAAGAGTTTCCATATGGCATAATATATGGTCTATATTTGAGTAGGACCAATGTGCTGCTGAGAAGAACATGTATCCACTTTATGATGTTTGATATATTCTATATATGTTGGTTAAGTCTAGGTTATTGATTGTGCTATTGAGTTCTATAGTTTCTTAATTCAGATTTTCTCTAGAGGATCTGTCCAATGGCGAGGGTTGTGTGCTGAAGTCACCCGTAATTATTGTGCTATAGCCTATATGACTCTTGAACTTGAGGAGAGTTTGTTTTATGACTTGGCACCACCATTGTTTGGTGCATACAAATTGATAATTGTTATGTCTTGTTGGTGAATGTTGCCTCTTAACAGTATATAGTGTCCTTCTTTATCACTTTTGATTAACTTAGGTTTTAAGTTGATTTTATTCGATATGAGTATGGCCACTCCTTCTTGCTTCCGAGGGCCAACATTGGCTGCGAAGTCTTTCAGAATAAAATCATGTGATTTCCTGGCTGAGATTCCCATTGCTCTGTGGAAAGCCACCTTGGGCCTAGATCTCAGTTTGAAAGGGTGACAATCATGCGTGGCCTCCTAAAAACCAACACAATTCATATCAATACTTCTATGAGGTACGTTCCAGAACTCAGGCTCTAAGGGGAATCACACCAGAGTTCAAGCCCAGGTGGACCAAGTCATGTCTTCCAACCCCCACACAAATGACCACAATTAAAACAAAAAAACTACCACATGGCCCTCATCTTCGTCCATAAAGACCCTCATCAAAAGTTCTGGATGGAAGTTTCCATGAGGGTTGCAACTAAAGACAGTTTTCAGAATAAGCTCCCTTGCCTCTAATTTCCCTAAAGTCAGGGTGGCCTGGACACCCTTCCTGTGAACCAGGAGTGATCAAAAAGGCCTGCCATTAATTCCGCTTTGTTTCTATAATTTGAGGCTTACTGAATGTCAGGTATAGATTTTTTATGTGATTTGGAGTCATGAGAAAATCCAAGCACATCTGGAGAGCATTCAAGAATTCATTTGACAAAGAGGATCCCTAATCTCACTTGAAGGGGGTCAGGAACCTAACAGAGAAAGGCAAGAATCCTCATCCACAATGACTGCTCTTTTTGCCATTTTGGTTTTGAATGCACACATGGGATCTTTCTTTAGATCCATCAGGTGCAGAGAATCGAAGCCACAGCCTCACACAGGGCCAAGAGGCAGATTCAGACAAATCCCTTTCCAAAGCAATTAAGCAAAGAGCCACAGGTGATGCCCATTTATTTCCATTTGAAATTTTTTTCTTCAGGCTTCACAAAGGGGTGGCCTGAGGCAAAGACCTTCCTGACATTCAGGGCAACAGAACCTTGATTGGTATACTGAGCTTGAATTATGTTCTGCACCGAGGTCTCAGATAAATCGATATACAATGGCATAGGACCGTGTACCTCGGATGATTGAATGTAGAAGAGAACATCCAGTCAAAAAGGGATAGTCTGTAGGATTAGGAAGATAGTCAGTAGGTTTAGGAAGAAGAGTGAGACTAGGAGTTGGACCAAAAGTTCTTTAGCAATAGGGTTTCAGTTAGAGAGTGAATGTAAATGTCAGCACATCTGAAGAGAAAGTCACAATGATGAACAGGGAAAAATATGTAGGAAAGCAGATATCAATAGAAAGATTAGGAAATCAGGCAAAGTATAAAGTGAGTGATAGGATTAGACATTTTCAACAGGCTTGAGGTTGAATATATAATCTTAGGAAAAAACAAATATGTAGTAATCAATAGGATTGACATTTGAGAGCATTAGGCACCCTGGACATGGATGTTTTTAGTAATCCATGGTCACTTTCCATTTAGGCTTTGGTACAATCATATGTGTGACCTTTGCATTTTGTGTCCAGAATACTACCGTGATAAAATTTATATGTTGATAAGGTGACATGAGTATTTCTTCCACCATTATGGGGAGTAATATTCTGGAAACTTATAAATTAGTACTGGTGATACAAATAGGTGTACCTTGTGTTGATCATTATTGAGATGTTGCATGAATAGACCAGATTGTGAATAAAGTATATAACTGGTTCCAACTTTAAATAATGGATTGAGTTTGCATCTGAAAATGTATTGGAAATCTTATATTGATATATATACAATCATTCCAACCAGTTATATATGTAATTGTAATATTAGGGTTACGGTTTATCGTGAAGAGTGAGTATTGCTTCAAAAATGATTATGGAATCAAAAATAATGTGTTTGAAAGAAGTCTAGTGAAAAGACCAGTAAAGAAACATGGAGGAATACATGTGTTCTGAAGTAGTAAGTAAATGAGAGTGAACCAAATGCCTATAATTTTGTGAAGTTGTGGGTGAAAAAATATATCCTATGATGTCCATATACTGAAAAAATAGTAATGTACCAGTGTTGAGTAAAAATGAACTTCAAAATACACATCATGTCCCATAGCAATCTACTTGCATTGATGTTAAACTGGGTCAGGTACTGTAGAAATATTAGGATTTGTATGCACCACCTACTGAACTTAGTATTCAGTAGTAGGAAACCAATATGTATTACAGGTGTATAAATATTGCTGAAAATAATCTTGTAAAAAGTGGACTTTGAACCCACATACATGAATATAAATGAATTTAGGGAGTGTATAATAAGACACATATTTTTCATATTTTTTTAATATCTGGAGAATATATATACATATATATATATATAATATATATATATATATATATATATAATATATATACATATATATACATATATGATATATATATATATGTATATATATACACATATATATTTTTTTTCCAGATTTAAAAAAAATACATACACACACACACACACACACACACACACACATTAATATTTAGCAATATATATGCCAATCGAAATTCATCATGAAATATAATTCATCCACATATCCAAAAATATTCATTTTACTGAACATGGATTTATGTATAGTGTTTTTCACTAGGAAGCTCACCCATAGGTTGAATTTTCAGTCCCATCATTATTTAGGGAGAGTCATCTGTTCTCACAATTTTATATTCCAAAATCAGGGAGCTCACAAGATTGTCCGTGTGATACCAGGTAGGATATTATATATATATGTATAAAAAAATACATGTGCTGAATAGGATACAGAGAAAGGGAGACAGGAATTTATATATGTGATAATTTTAAAAAATCATGGAGAAATATTACAATGAAAAGTTGACTAGATTTAAAAAACATACTCTTGATAATGCAGAAGGCAAATAGAAGTATACACCATGCTTCCTATGAAAGGCCTGTATTTCTATTCGGTTAGGTTTCTTTCTCTCCATGATATTAGGATTAGTAGTCAGAGTCTAGTAGGGTATGGGTTAGTGTCAGGGATTCAGTATTTCAAATGGAAAAAAGGAAAATGAATCTAATGTGTATGCAAAAATGTGATACACAAAAATCTTCCCTCTCTCATCCAGAACAATGCCTTGACATAACCATCGCTAAAAGTAAGACACAATTAGAGGAGAGGAGTTAGAAAATCTGAATATATATGTGGAATGGAAAATGCTCAGGAGTTCACAACACTGGAGGTGGTAGAACAGTTTCCAAAAGTAAGGGAGAGGGTAAACAATCCAGAAACATGGAGCTGTGCTGGCCTTGAGACTTCTTGAGAAACTTCCTCTGAGGTTGGGAACAAGAAATATATGTAATTGTTAGGAGATTTAGCTTCGTTTGTAGTGACACCATGAAATCTGGGTCTGCATCTCTATGACCTGGAGCACATGGTCCTTATTTTCTAATGAACATGAGGGAGCAGTTCTGAATTCTCTCTTTGTAGGTAAACTGTGGCCACTGGGAGCTAAGTGTCTTTCCGTGTGGACTGTGAAGCCATTTGGTGATCCTCCACTTTCCAGGGTGTTTCTTACTGCTGCACTGGGAGTTTGGTATTTGCTTCACGAAATACAAGGAGTTCAACTGGGACAAAATGCTGGAGGGAGTTCTGTCATGTGTGGTTGGTCAGGGACGCAAAGAGAATGTACGAACCAGGCTTCTATCCTACATAGCTTTCACCTTGACTATAGCAACCTGATTCTGAACATTGCCCTGAAACCTCTCCATATGACAAGATGCCTTTACATATAAAGGTCTCCTGCCTGCACCATGTCAGTCGCAAGTCTTTCGAAGCCAATGGAAGATCCAGGTGGTCCTACCAAAAATATTTATTTACACACCTACAGTCCACTTCTCTAGGCCCACTACTCATTAGGCTCCAAATTACTGGCATCTCTGTTCTACACCATTTTCACGAAAACCAGTCAATCAAGGCACTCTTTGGTACACTCATGATCAGCAACAGGAAATCCAAAGTTTATCCAGTGCCACCTGGTCATGGGAATTTCAAAAATTTTATGGTATGAATCTAGTCATTTTTCAAAAATGAAGTTAGAGGCACTGTCGGTTTCAATTAATTCAGGAACCATTAAATGGTGAGGAAGCTCATTTCAATGAAAGCTCTGGAGAACACTCACAGAAAAGCCTTCCAAAAGACTGGCCAAAAGGTCACATGAATCCAGACACATTGAGGTGTACAATGTGAGGTCCATATGTGTTTGGACTCTCAACTAGGGCTGCCAAGTCTTTAAGAATTAAATCATGTGATATCCTGGCTCAGAATCCCCGAGCTCTGTGGAAAGCCATCCTGGGCCTAGATCTCAATTTCCAAAGGCGATTCTCACGTGTGGCCTAGTAAAATCCCAAGAGAACTCACGACAATACTTCTCTGAGGTCAGATCCAGAACTCATTCTTTAAGGGGAATCACACCAGAGTTCAAGCCCAGGTGATCCGAGTCATCTTTTCCAACTACCACACAAATTACCACAATTAAAACAAGAACACTCCCATATGGCCCTCATCTTCTTTCATATTGACACTCATCATAATTTTGCTGGAGGTTTCCATGAGGGGAGCAGACCAAGACAGTGTTCAAAATAAGCTCCTTTGACCCTCATTTGCCTATAGTAAAGGTGGCCTGGACACCCATCCTGTGAACCAGGAGTGATCAAATAGGCCTGCCATTAATACCGCTCCAATTCTCCAATTTGAGGCCTACTGACTGTTTGGTTTAGATTCTTTATGTGAATTTTAGTCATGAAATAACCAAGCACCTATGGGCTAGCCTCTGCAGGTTTTGAAGAACTCATTTGACCCAAAGGATCCCTATTTTCACTTGATGGAGTTCAGGAACCTTACAGAGGAAGTCGAGAGACTTCATCCCAATGGCTGCTCTTTCTGCCATTTTTCCTTTGGATGCAAACATGGGAACTTTCTTTAGATCCACAGGTGCTGAGAATCTAAGCCTCAGCCACACACAGGGCCAGGGGGCTGATTTAGTCACATCCCTTTTCAAAGCACTTAAGAAAAGAGCCACAGGTATGCCCAATCATTTCCATTTGAAAACTGTTTTCTTCAGGCTTCACAAAGGGGTGGCCAGATGCAAAGAACTTCCTGACATTCAGGGCAACAGAACAATAGGTAAGCAAAAGGCCCAAAGCAGGGTTTCTCCTCTGAGACTGTCCTCGTCACACTGATATCTGAGTTTTCTGAGATGCTCGCCATCACCTACAGCTTCCAGTACATGGCTATGTCACAGAGCTTGGAGGTGGTACATATCTTGGACACAAAACCATGGGCCTATTCTTGAAATTGGCCGGAATTCAGGACAAAAATAGAAACTTAGGAAGGTAGCAGGTGTTGCTCATCGATAAGGCAAGCTACAGTCCATTCATAAACGGGGCAATATGAATGCTGAGAAGCTTTCTACTAGACACGACACATCCATTGATGAATTCTCTTTTCTAATGTCTACAACCACGGAAACAGTGGAATACACAGACATAGAAACAGTCGCCCTGTGAAAAGACTTACTAGAAACAGTCCACTTCAAATGAAACAAACCGACTGTCCTACCTATTCTCAGAAAATGAGACAAAACCACAAACCCACAACCACACCCACAAAGGCACCTCCTTCCCCTAAGTAGGTCTTTGACTATCCGGAGTGTCCTCTGACTTGTAGGCCATAATACGTTCCCCCGAAATGGCCTGTCCTGTCTCAGATCTGGTCTCCTTGGCAAACTCTGTGAACTTCTCAGGAGCCAACGGTGAGCCACTAACGACTTTCTCAAGAAAAGCCCCGCTTCCGAGCTTTCCTGGCATTTGGCCTTCTCACGTCTGAAGGTACCAAGAAAGACTGACTGCATTTAGTAAATCCAAACAAGTGAGACCATAGGGACTGGGACTTGGACTGGCTATGGGTGCCTGGCGTCCTGGATCCAAAGTTAAGAGAGTTCCATCACCATGGAAGTGAGGTGAGGTCACTTCCTTCCTGAACTGAATGAGGTCCCTGTCTTGGCAACCACTTTGTCTTAACTGTTACTTCCAAGGGTCCCAAGAGATTGAGGCTGCCCCTACTTCCTGTGACACTTTCACAAGTTAGAATGGTATATCAACCATAGGCACCCAGGAATAGATCTCCACACAGGCCTGTTTTAGTCCATGTTCTCTACATTAAGAAGAGAATCTGATTCAGACACAACCTTTTATCCTGACTGGATTGTTTGCCATGGAAGATGACTTTTGGTCTCTCAGGTCCTTCATAGCTGCCTACATCTTCTCCAGGGATCATTTCTGCATGGGCCTTTGAGGTTATCAGCAGGTGGAAGTTTCCCTACATTTCTGTATTGTAAAATCAACTCTTTCCCTGCTGTTCTATAAAGTTAGATTGAGGGAATAGTGTATGATTATGGTTAAAAACATGTTTGATTTGGGTTAGAAATCATTGTGCTGGATGAATAATGGTATTGGGAACCTGCTATGTGTATAAGAATATATAGGTGTAATATATGTATGAAAAAAGAAATCTAAGTATGATTTGAAGGCCAGAAGGGCATTGGGCCCTTGATTGGGATACGCAGCATTGAATTACGTTCTGCAGAGATGTCTCAGATAAATCGATATACAATGGCATAGGACCTTGTACTTTGCATGAATTAATGTAGAAGGAACATCCAGTCAAAAAAGGATAGTCGGTAGTGAAAGGTTAATAAAATAGGTACTTGCTATTTCCTGTTTTTCTGTATGCTTAAAAAAACACTGTTGAAATCTTGAGAAATGTTTGCTAATCTTGTTCTAGAATGTACTGTTCCCAACTGCCAAACTGCAGAATGTACTGCCTCACTCGGTGTCACACGAACCGCCCACTCACCCTTACACATCAGTAAACTTCCCTCCCTTCCATCTCCAAGGAATGTATGTAAGCTCTGCATAAGCTGTTCTCAGAGCTCTCTGATCTATTTAAGTTAGCTGTGAGCCCCAGCAAGCTGGACGCAAAATAACCCTTTGCTGTTGCATGAGACAGTCTCTTGGTAGTCTCTTCCTCCAACACTCACCTGACCTTTACATATTGAGGTTCCACCGAGTTCCGGCAGTGGCGGATGAGAGACCCCAACGGGCTCCTCTCGGAGCAAGTAAGGCGCCTCTTTCTGGTTTCAGGTGTCATGTTAGGGCTTGGCAAAATTGCTGGCGATGAAGAGCCTGGGGTCTCTCCGACGGTGGCTGAGAGACGTGTCACAGAGACATAGGGCACCTCCCTGGGGGACCCCAAAGAGGACTCGGAGAATCAAGGAACAATTGCTTCATCGACTCAGTGATATTTTCTTTTAGATTCGGTATTGCCATCCTATCGGGTTTTGCCGGCTACGCATTCCTGGTCTCAGTGTTGGATGTCCATTGCCTGTCTTTATGGTCTTGTCTTATCTGTGTCATGTGTCTTTGCTTTTACTGTTTGTGTACCTTTCATTATGGGACAGAGCACTTCAATGCCTCTGTACCTGACCCTTGATCACTGAACCAAAGTCCGCTTAAGGGCTCAGAATCTTTCTTTTTTTAGTAAAACGCTGGACCTGGCAGACTCTCTGTGCCTCAGAATGGCCCATCTTTGGAGTCGTATGGCCCCAAGAAAGATCTTTCTACTTCCCACTAATTTATAAAGTCAGAGATATTGTCTTTCAGCCAGGGCCACATAGCCATCCTGATCAACAGCCATATATCTTAACTTTTCAGGACCTCTGCAAATCTCCTCCTCCATGGGTGAAGCCTTTCCTTGCCCATGCCTCTGCTCATACTCCTTCCCACATGATCTCTCAAACCCTCACCTCTTCCTCCTCCTCCACCCTCTGTTTTCCCTGAGTCACAAGATTTGACTCTACTGGACTCTTCCTCCTCTCCTTATCCCTACCCTCGTCCCCTAACACACAACACACTCTAAGTGATTCCCCTGCTGCTGACTAAGCCTCTCTACCATTGGAGGAAGCTAAGCTGATAATAGGATCTGATAATGGACCGATGTTCATGGCCCAGGTAAGTCAGGGGTTAGCCAGGAACCTGGGGATTAATTGGAAGTTATATTGTGCTTATAGACCCCAGAGTTCAGGACAAGTAGAAAGAATGAATAGAACCATTGAAGAGACCTTAACGAAATTAAGCTTAGAGACCAGCATAAAAGATTGGACTGTGCTACTGACTTATGCAATGTTTCATGCAAGAAAAAATCCTTCTGTTTCTTTGAGTAACCTTACCCCCTGAGAAGTTCTCTATGGTGGCCCTCGTCCAGTAAGGGTCCTAAGCCCAACTGTAAGACCTAAGGATCCTTTCCACACCCTCTTGCTTGACAGACTTAAAGCTCTTGAAAGAACTCAGTGATACCTGTGAAAATAGCTGCCCACTGCGTAACAAACTGTGTACCAGGGGATTCCACATCCATATCAAATAAGAGACTTCATGTATGTAAGATGACATCAGGTGTCATCCCTGGAACCCAGCTGTAAAGGACCATACCAGGTGCTACTTATAACACCTACAGTGGTAAAGGTATACAGAATCACTTCTTGGATCCATGCCTCTCATCTCAAGCCTGCTCCTTGTCCAGAATCTTTCTGGAAACTGGAAAAGACTGGTAACAGTTTCAAATTGTGTATTCGCCATGTGGATAAGGTTATATACTCTCCCCTTGGCCACAAGTAGTCCTAACCCTCATCAGCCTTTTAAGCAGCGATGGCTGATCACAAATCCTACTGGAAAAGTGTATAATCGATCTCACATACATCCCCCTTAGGGACCTGGTGGCCATCTCTCCACCCAGACATTTGTCAGCTGGCCATAGGTTTTTTCTATTGGGATATCCCTGATGAAGAAAATCCCACTAAAATACCATTAAATCCCTTGTGTACCATAGATAATGGAAACAAACATTATGGATGTAGGGACACGCGAGCCAGATGCAGGTTGGCTATCCTAGATTACTTGTTTGCCCGGGAAACTATCAAAGCCACAAACAGTAACGGCTGTGTGGGGGAAAAACCGACTTCTTCAGTATGTCATGGAGATGTGAGCATACAGAGGCTGCCTGATGGAACCCAATACTTCATCAAATTCAGTACACAGCATTGACCATATTACCAAGTAGACAACAGAAAAAGGATGGCCCCCAGAGGGGTCTCTAGATCCTCAAATTTTGCGTGACCTTTTTAACTTCTGCAAGTGCTCAAAAGGGTGAAAGGAGATTCCCCTATGTGGAAGCCCTTTCCCTCCTTCACTCACATCCTGAACTATGCTTCTCCAATAGATTTTTATCCTCAGCCTTCTGCTCCAGACTCTCTGCTGTCACTCCCACCTCAGCAACGTGATTTCTCACCTCCAATTACTAGATCAGAATCCCAAACCTCCACCAGTTCTCAGACAATTGCCCGCTTGTGAGGTAGCAGGTACTGAGGTACCCCTCCACCCACTCACTCCTCTCTCTTTCTGTCAGTGCCCACACCGGGTCCCACCAGGTCCTCTTTCCAGCTAACCCAAAGCTCAAACGAGCTGAGGAGAGCTCTCAGACCCTTATCCAAGATGTAATATAAATGGCCATTAAAGTTGCTTTGTCATCACTGAAAACAGGTTACTAAAATTTAAAGTCCCTCACAGGATTTTGGGATACTCACTCCCGTTTTCTGCTCTTCTCTACCTGTTCTACTGCTCAAGTTTTTTGCTAGGAAATTCCCAAACACCTTTCCAATTATTCTTTTACATCTCTCTTTTTCCTCATTCTCAGATCCTCGGAGCTTCTCTCAGCCCCACCTTCCCCGTATTCCCCCTCTGTACCAGGCCCACAGAAAAGTCTTAAATGTCCTTCTCCAGAAGTCTTCACCATGGCTGACTTTAGAACTTTCAGCATAGAGTTTCTATAAAGAGTTCAATGTAGATAAACTTTCTCTTTTTGTATTGCCCTGTTATACTTGGCCACTGGCTAAAAAACTCAGTACTTCTAAGCTAGACAACCCCTAACTAGTTTTTCACAAAATATGTGAACAAGTCCTCTGGCCTTCAGCTGGGGCTTCACAGAAATGGCCACATTTCTAAGATAAAGAAATTACCAACTGGGCTCCGTTGTAACAGCTGGCAGGGGGAAAATAAGAAAGGGAATAAAAAGCTCTCCTCCTCCCAGGTGTCCTTGAAAATTTAACTTGCCCAGAACAGAGGAAAAATCAGAAACATATACTGCTTTTTTGAACTTCTGCAGACTGTAAACTTCTGAGCCCCATCCCTTATATGTTGGGTACACAATTCTGAAACTACCTAAACTTGAGTTTCAGGGGACTAATTGATTACAACAGAAGCAATGCCCTCTGAATCCAGTTGCAACAATATAGGACTGTTTCCCTGTCTTCAGTGCTATCTTAGGTGCCTTGCCTTGTCTATCCCTACAACAGCATAATTCTATATACTTAAACATTGTTTATGTTTTCATGAAATGGTCAACAGATGTGATTATTTTGAAATGTTGCAGATGTTTCCCAGAAAGCTCTATCATGACGCAGGTTCGTTTGAAGATCAAATAGGGGGGGCATACAACCGGATCCACTGGGAACTTGTATCCCTCACTTTAGCCATCCTATTAGGAATAGGAGTTGCTGCACGGGTGGGCACAGGAACCACTGCCATTGTCCATGGGACACAACAAATGACCCAATTAGAAGAAGCAATAGAGCAAAACTAAGATATTAGAAACCTCCATCAGAGCTTTGCATGAATCTTTAACCTCTCTCTCTGAAGTTGTTTTAAAGAACAGTTGAGGGTTGGACCTCCTCTTCATTAGAGAAGGGGGCCTTTGTGCTGCATTGAGGGAAGGATGTTGTTTTTATGCTGACCATACTGGAGTTGTAATAAAATCTATGAGTAAATTAAAAAGACACCTTGAACTGCATCAACAAGAGAGAGAGGCCCAAAAAGGGTGGCTTGAGTCTTGGTTCACACACTCCTCCTGGTTAACTACGTTTTTATCAACCCTGGCCGGTCCAATAATAATCCTCATATTATTGCTAACTATAAAATCCTGTTTGCTCAACCATGTAATTTCTTTTCTCCAGGCTCAAATTGGACGAGTTAAACTTATGGTAATACCCCACTAGCAGACATAGAATGTGACACCCTCCAATGATCATTTTTATGATTAAAAGTAGCCAGAAGAAGAAGTGGGGAATTAAAGTTTAATAAAATAGGTACTTGTCACTTCTTGTTTTTCTGTATGCTTAACAAAACACTATTGAAATCTTGAGAAATGCTTGCAAATCTTGTTCCCAGAATGTTCTGTCCCCAACTGCCCAACTGCAGAATGTACTCCCTCACCCAGGTGAATGCAAACCACCCTCTCACCCTGACCCATCAATAAAATTCCCTCCCTGCCCTCTCCAGGGAAAGTATATAAGCTCTATTTAAGCTATTCTCAGGGCTATCTGCTCTATTCAAGTGATCTCTGAGCCCCAGCATGCTGGACACCCAAAAAACCCTTTGATGTTGCAAGAGATAGTCTGTTGGTGGTCTCCTCCTCTGAAGCTCGCCCCAAATTTACTTGGATGATTGAATGTAGAAGAGAACATTCAGTCAAAAACGATAGTCTGTAGCATTAGGAAGATAGTCAGTACTTTTATGAAGAAGGGTGAGTATAGGAATTGGAAAAAAATTTCTTTAGCAATAGGGTTTCGATTAGAGAGTGAATGTAAATGTCAGCACAGGTGAAGAGTCAGTCACAATGATGAACTGGGGAAAATATGTAGGAAAGCAGATATCAATAGAGACATTACAAAATCAGGCAAAGTATAAAGTGAGTGATAGGATTAGATATTTTGAACAGGGTTGAGTTTAAATATATAATCTTAGGAAGAAACAAATATGTAGTCACAATTAGGATTGACATTTGAGAGCATTAGGCAAATTTCAGGTGGATGAATATTTCTCAGAATAATCTTGTGAATAGTTGATTATAAATCCACATAATAAACACGAATGAATTTAGGGAGTGTATATAAGACACATATATTTCATATTTTGAAAAATCTGGAGAGTGTATATATATATATATATATATATATATATATATATATATATATATATACACAAAACACACACACAGACAAAAAAGTAGCAAAATATATGTCAATCAAAATTCATTATAAAATATATATCATCCACAGATCTAAAAATATTAATTTTACTGAACATGGATTTATGTATAATGCTGTTCAACTAGCAAGCTCAACCATAGGTTGAATATCCAATTCCAACAAGTTTAGTAGGAGTGATCTCTTCTAACAATTTGTATCTGCCAAGTCAGCCACCTCACAAGAATGTACGTGTGGTACCAGGGAGGAATCTATATGTGCATATAAGAATACAGAGAAAGGGAGACAGGAATTCACATATTTGTTAACCTTAAAAATACATGGACAACTATTTCAACAATAAATTGACTAGATTCATAACTCCAACTCTGTATCATGCAAAAGAAAAGTACAACAATACACCAGGCCTACTCTGAACTGCTTGTATTTCGATTCTGTTTGGGTTATTTTTCTCCATCATATTAGAATTAGTAGTCAGAGTCTGGTCGGGTATGGGTTAGAGTCAGGGATTCAGTATTTTGAATGGAAAATAGAAAACTGAATCCAATGTTTATGCAAATATATGCTACAGAAAATTCTTCCCACTCTCCTCCAGAACAAAGCCTTGACATTACCTTCGCCCCAAGTAAGACACAATTAGAAGAGAAGAGTTAGAAAATCTGTGAATACCTATCAGGAATGGAAAATGCTCCAGATTTCACATCTTTGGAGGCGGTAGAGGAGTTTCCAAAAGTAAGGGACAGGGTAAACACTCCACAAATATGGAGCTCTGCTGGCCTAAAGACTTTTTGAGAATCTGCCTTTAAGGTTGGGCACTTAAAATATATGTTGTTTTCAGGAGCTTTAGCTTTATTTGTAGTGAGACAATCAAAGCTCGATTTGCATCTATGTGACCTGGAGGACATGGTTATTTTTTTTTCAATAAAAATGAGGCAGCAGTGCTGAATTCTCTCTTTGTAGGTAAACTGTGGCCACTGAGGGCTAAGTGTCTCCCCGTGTGGACTGTGAAACAACTTGGTCATCCTCCAATTATCGTGGTGTTTCTTGCTGCTGCACTGGGAGTTTGGAATTTGCTTCATTAGATACAACGAGTTCAAATGGGAAACAGTGCTGAAGGGAGTTCTGTCAGCTGTGGTGTGCAGGGTCTCCAGGAGAATGCACCAACCAGGGTTCTATCCCACGTAGCTTGCCCCCTTGACAATAGCAACATGATTCTGAACATTGCCCTAAAACCTCTCCATATAAAAATATGCCTTTACGTATATGGGTCTGATGGCTGCACCATGTCAGTCTCAAGCCATTTGGAAGCCAGTGGAAGATCCACATGGCCCCACCACAGATGTTTTATCACTCACTTGCGTAACACTTCTCTAGGCCCACTACTCACTAGGCTTCTACTTACCAGCATCTCTGTTCTACACCATTTTCCTGAAACCCAGTCAATCAAGGCCCTGTCTGGTATATTCATGATCATCAACAGGACATCAAAGGTCCTCCAGTGACATCTGGTCATGGGAATTTTAAAAATTTCATGGTAATTATCTAGCAATTTTTCACGGATGAAGTTGGAGGCACTGTGGTTTGCAATTCATTCAGGAACCATTAAAGGGTTAGGAAGCTAATTTCAGGGAAAGCTCTGGAGCACTCTCACAGGCAAGGCTACCCAAAGAGTGGCCAAAAAGTCACATGAAGCGAGGCCAATTGAGGTCTATAAAGCGAGGTCCATGTGTGTTTTGAATCTCAATAATGCATGCCAAGTCTTTCAGAATAAAATCATGTAATATCCTGGCTGAGATTCGCAGTGTTCTGTGGAAAGCCAACCTGTGCCTAGATCTCAGGTTCCAATGGCAACTTCATGCCTGGCCTCCTAAAATCCCAACACAATTCATGGCAATACTTCTCTCAGGTCAGTTCCAGAACTCAGTCTATAAGGAGAATCACACCAGAGTTCAAGTCCAGGTGGACCCAGACAACTCTTCCAACCGCGACTCAAATGAAAACAATTAAAACCAAAATACTCCCTCATGGCCCTATTCTTCTTCCATATAGACACTAATCATAACCTCTTCCTGGAGTTTTCCATGAGTTGTGCAGCCCAAGAGAATGTCCAAAATAAGCTTCTTGCACCTCTTTTGCCTAACTTCAGGGTGGCCTGGGCACCCTTCCTGTGAATCAGGAGTGATCAAATAGGCCTGCCCTTAATACTGCTCCGCTTATCCAATTTGAGGCTCTCTGACTGTGGGGTCTAGATTCTTTATGTGAATTGGAGTCATGAGAAAAGCCAAGACAGTGTCCAAAATCAGCTCGCTTGCCCCTCATTTGCCTAAAGTCAGGGTGGCCTGGACACCGTTTCTGTGAACGAGGAGTGATCAAATAAGCCTGCCGTTAATACTTCTGTGTTTCTCCAATTTGACGCCTACTGATTTCAGGTATCATTTCTTTATGTGATTTGGAGTTATGCGAAAACCCAAGCACCTCTGCAAGGAATTGAAGAACTCATTTGACCCAAAGAATCCCTATTCTCACTTGATGGAGTTCAGGAAATTAACAGAGGAAGGCAAGAGACTTCATCCATAATGAATGATTTTTTTTTTTTTGCCATTATGGCTTTGGACGCACACATGGGACCATTCTTTAGATCCATCAGGTGCTGAGAATCTAAGTCATAGACACAAACATGGCCAAGAGACTAATTCAGACACATACCTTCCCAAAGCAATTAAGCAAAGAGCCACAGGTGATGACATTCATTTCCATTTGAAAACTGTTTACTTCAGGCTTCACAAAGTGGTGGATTGAGGCAAAGAACTTCCTGACATTCAGTGCAAAACAACAATAAGTAAGCAAAAGGCCCAAAGCAGGGTTTCTCCACTGAGACTTTCCTGGTCACACTGATATCTGCATTTTCTGAGATGCTTGCCATTCTCTTCAGCTATCCAGTACATGGCCATGTCACAGAGTTTGGAGGTGGTACATATTTTGGACACAAATCCATGAGCCTATTCTGGATAGTGGCCAGAATTCAGGAAGAAAACAGCAACTTAGAAAGATAGCAGGTGTTGCACATCAAAAAGACAAGCTGCACTCCATTCATATATTGGGCAGGTTGAATTATGGGAAGATTTACACTAGACAGTACACATCCATTAATGCATTCTCTTTTCCAATATCTACAACAACGGACACAGTGGGATACACAGACATAGAAACACTTGCCTTGTCAAATGACTTACTAGAAACTGTCCACTCCAAACCAAACTAACCGCCTTTCCCATCTATTCTCAGAACATGAGACAAAACAATAAACCCATACCCACTCCCACAAAGGCACCTCCTTCCCCCAATTAGGTCTGTGACTATCCAGATTGTCCTCTGACAGGTGGGCCATACTATGTTCCCCTGAAATGGTCCGTCTTCTCTAAGATCTGGTGAAATATAAGTATGAAAACAGAAATCTAGGTATGATTTGAAGCCCAGAAGGGTTTTTCCCTTGATTGGGATACTTAGCTTTGAATTATGCTCTGCAAAGTTGTCTCAGATAATTCGATATACAATGGCATAGGACCTTTTACATTGGATGATTGAATGTAGAAGAGAACATCCAATCAAAAAGGGATAGTCGGTAGGATTAGGAAGATAGTCGGTAGGTTTAGAAAGAAGAGTGATTAAAGGATTTGGACCAAAAGTTCTTTAGCAATAGGGTTTCGATTATAGAGTGAATGTAAATGTCAGCACATATGAAGTGTCAGTCACTAGGATCAACTTGGGAAAATATGTAAAAAAGCAGATATCAATAGAAACATTATGAAATCAGGCAAAGTATAAAGTGAGTGATAGGATTAGACATTTTCAACAGGGTTGAGTTTGAATATATAAATTAGGAAGAAACAAATATGTAGTCACCAATAGGATTGACAATTGACAGCATTAGGCAACCTGGACATGGATGTTTTTAGTAATCCATGTACACTTTACATTTAGGCTTTGGTACAATCATAAATGTGACCTTTACATTTTTTTGTCCAGAATATTACTTTGATTAAATGTATATGTACATCAGGTGACATGAGTATGTCTTCCACCATTTCTGCGAGCAATATATTGAAGATGTAAAATTAGAATCGGGGGTACAAAGAGGTGTACCCTGTGTCTATGAATATAGAGATAAAGCATGAATAGACCCTAATGTGAATAAATAATATAACTTTTTTCAACTTTAAAAAATGAATTGATCTAATATCTGAAAAATTAAAGGAAATCGTATATTGATATACAATCATTCATTCCAACCAGGTATATATGTAATGGAAATATTTGTGTTTTGGTTTATCATGAAGAGTGTGTGAGTTTTGCTTCAAAATGATTATGGAAATTCAAAATAATGTGTTTGGAAAGAAGTCTCATGAAAAGACCAGTCAAGAAACCCTGACAATACATGTGTTCTGAAGCAAGAAGTGGTGAAAGTTGAAACAAATGCATATTAATTTGTGAACTTGTGGATGAAATGTATATCCTATGATGTGCAAAAACTGAAGAAATAATAATGTACCAGTGTCGAATACAAATGAATAAAGAATTACATATCATGTCCCATAGGAATCTACTTGCATTGATGTTAGACTGGGTCAGTAACTGTAGAATAATTAGGATTTGTATGCATCATTCCCTGAAGTTAGTTTTCAGTACTAGGAAACAAATATGTATTTCAGGTGGATGAATATTTCTGAGAATAATCTTGTGAAATGTTGATTAAAAATCTACATACATGAACATGAATGAATTTAGAGAGTGTATATTAGACACATATATTTCATATTTTGAAAAATCTGGAGAGTGTATACACACACACACACACACAAATAAAAAACACTCACAGACATTAAAAAGTAGCAATATAAATGCTAATCGAAATTCATCAGTAAATATATATCATCCACAGATGCAAAAATGTTTATTTTACTGAACATGAGTTTATGTATAATGTTGTTCTACTAGGACGCTCCCTATAGGTTGAATTTTCAGTTCCAACAGCGTTTAGGAGGAGTGATCTCTTCTCACAATTTGTATCTGCCAAGTCAGCCACCTCACAAAGATGTACGTGTGATACCTGGTAGGATTCTATATATGCATATAAATATATAAGTGTGAATAGGCTAAAGAGAAAGGGAAACATGAATTCTCATATTTGTTAACTTTAAAAACACATGGAGATCTTTTTCTATTAAACATTGACCAGATTTATAACTCCTACCTTGTATAATGCAAAATGAAGTCCAACTATACAACATGCCTCCAATGAACTGCTTGTATTTCTATAGGTTTGTGTTATTTTTCTCTATCATATTAGGATGAGTTGTCTGAGTCTAGTAGGTATGGGTTAGTGTCAGGGATTCAGTATTTCAAAAGGAAAATTGGAAATTGAATCCAATTTGTATGCAAATATATGCTGCACAAATATCCTCCCACTCTCATCCAGAACAATGCCTTGAAATTACCTTCACCCCAAGTAAGACACAGTTAGAGGAGAATAGATAGAAAATCAGTGAATACATATCTGGAATGAAAAATGCTCAGGAGTTCACAACCTTGGAGGTTGTAGAGGAGTTTCCAAAAGTAAGGGACAGGGTAAACACTCCACAAACATGGAGCTCTGCTGGCCTAAAAACTTTTAGAGCAACTGCCTCTGAGTTTGGGAACGTGAAAATTATGTTGTTGTCAGGAGAATTGGCTTCCTTTGTAGTGAGACCATCAAAGCTGGGTCTGCCTCTATGTGACGTGGAGGACATGGTATCTTATTTTCCAATGAACATGAGGTAGCAGTGTTGATTTTCTTCTTTTTAGGTAAACTGTGGCCTCTGGGGACTAAGTGTCTCCCCATTGGACTGTGAAGCCATTTGGTCCTCCTCCACTTTTTGTGGGGTTTTTGCTGCTGAACTGGGAGTTTGGTATTTGCTTCATGAAATTCAAGGAGTTCAACTGAGACACAGTGCTGGAGGGAGTTCTGCCATGTGTGGTGGTTAAGAGTCTGCAGAAGAACGCACCAACCACGCTTCTATCCCTCAAAGCTTGCCACATTGCATCCTTGTCCATAGCAACCTGATTCTGAACATTGCCCTGAATCCTCTTCATATAACAAGATGCCTTTAATTACAAGGGTCTGCTGGCTGCTTCATGTAATCCACAAGCCATTTGGAAGTCAATGGAAGATCCACATTGCTCCAACAGAGATGTTTTATCACACTCCTGCCCACCAAAGCTCTAGGCCCACTTCTCAGCAGGCTGCAACTTTCTGGCACCTCTGTTCTACACCATTTTCATGAAACCCAGTCAAGCAAGGCACTGTCTGGTACATCCATGATCAGCAACAGGACATCCAAAGGTTCTCCAGTGCCACCTGGTCATGGGAATTTCAAAAATTTCATGGTATTTATTTAGACATTTTTCAAGGATGAAGTTGGAGGCACTGTGGGTTTCAATTCATTCAGGAACCAGTAAATGGTGAGCAAGATTATTTCAATGAAAGCTCTGGAGAACCCTCACAGGCAAAGCTTCCCAAAGAATGGCCAAAAGGTCACATTAAGCCAGGCCCATTGAGGTCTACAATATGAGGTCCATGTGTGTTTTCACTCTCAACTATGGCTGCCAAGTCTTTCGAATGAAATCATGTGATATCTTGGCTGAAATTCCCAGAGCTCTGTGGAAAGCCACTCTGGGACTAGATCTCAGTTTCCAAGGGTGACTCTCATACATGGCCTCTTAAATCACAACAAAATACATGGCAATACTTCTCTGAGATCAGTTCCTGAACTCAGTCTATAAGGGGAATCACACCAGAGTTCAAGCCCAGGTAGAACTTGTTATGTCTTCCAACTGTCACACAAATATCCACAATTAAATCCAAAACACTTCCACATGGCACTCATCTTCTTCCATTTACACAATCATCATAACCTCTGGCTGAGGTTTCCATGAGGGGTGCAGCCCAAGACAGTGTCCAATATAACCTCCCTTGTCCCTCTTTTGCCTAAAATCAGGGTGGCCAGGACATCCTTCAAGTGAACCAAGAGTGATCAAATAGGCCTGCCATTAATATGGCACTGCTTCTCCAATTTGAGGCCTACTGACTGTGTGTTTTAGATTCTTTATGTGAATTGGAGTCTCGAGAAAAACCAAGCACTTATGGGCTAGCCTCTGCAGGGTTTTGAGGAACACATTTGAACCAAATGATCACTGTTCTCACATGATGGAGAACAGGACACTTACAGAGGAATGCGAGAGACTTCATCCACACTGACTGCTCTTTTGTCCATTTTCGTTTTGGATGCACACATGGGATCCTTCTTTAGATCCATCAGGTGCTGAGAATCTAAGCCACAGTCTCACACAGGGCCAAAAGACTGATTCAGACACATCCCTTTCCAAAGCAATTAAGCAAAGAGCCACAGGTGATGCCCTTTCATTTCCATTTGAAAACTGTTTCTTTAGGCTCTACAATGGTGTGGCCTGAGGCAAAGGCCTTCCTGACATTCAGGGCAACAGAACAATTGATGAGCAAAAGGCCCAAAGCAGGGTTTCTTCACTTAGAATTTCCTGGTCAAACTGATATCTGAGTTTTCTGAGATGCTCCCATTTCTTTCAGCTATCCAGTACATGGCCATGTCACAGAGCTTGGAGGTGGTACATATTTTGGACACAAAACCATGAGCCTATTCTGGAGAGTGGCCAGAATTCAGGAAGAAAACCGGAACTTAGGAAGATTGTTGGAGTTGTCCACCCATAAGTCAAGCCGCAGTCCATTCATAAATTGGGCAGAATTCAGGATAAAACAGGAACTTAGGAAGATTGTTGGAGTTGTCCACCCATAAGTCAAGCCGCAGTCCATTCATAAATTGGGCAAGTTGAGTCTAGACAGGACACATCCAATGATTCATTCTCTTTTCTAATATCTAAAACCAAGGACACAGTGGGATACACAGACAAAGAAACACTGGCCTTGTCAAACGACTTACCAGAAACAGTTCACTCCAAACCAAACAAACCGCCTTTCCTACCTATTCTCAGAACATGAGACAAAATCTCAAACCCACACCCACACACACAAAGGAAGCTCCTTCCCCCAAGTAGGTCTGTGACTATTGGGAGTGTCCTCTGACTGGTGGGCCAAACTATGTTCTGATGAAATCGCCTGTCCTGTGTCACATATGGTCTCCTTGGCCAAATCTGTGAAGTTGTCACTAGCCAGCGGTGAGCCACTACCTGCTTTCTCAGGAAAGGCCCCTCTTTAGAGCTTTCCTGACATTTGTTCATCCTCACCTCAGTAGGTACCAAGAAAGACTGACTCTGTCCTTGGTAAATCCAAAAAATACGACCACTGGGACTGGGACTGAGACTGGCTCTGGGTGCCTGGCTTCCCGGATTCCAAGTTCAGAGAGTTCCATCACCAAGGAAGTGAGGTGAGATTACTTCCTTCAGGAATTCTTTGAGGTCATTGCCTTGGCAACCACTTTGTCCTAACTGTTGCTTACAATACTCCTATGAGATGGAGGCTGCCCTTTCTTCCTGTGACACTTTTACAAGTTAGAATGGTATATCAACCATAGGGACCCCGGAATAGCTCTCCACACATGCCTGGTTTGGTCTATCTTCTCTACATTAACAAGAGAGAGGCTTATTCAGACACAACCCTTCATCCTGGGAAGGTTGTTTGCGATGGAAGATGACATTTGCTCTCTCAGGTCCTTCAGAGCTGCCTACATCTTCTCCAGGGATCAAGTCTGCATGGACATTTGAGGTTCTCAGCAGGAGGAAGATACCCTACATTCCTGTATTGTAAGACGAACTTGTCCCTGCTCTTCTGCAAAGTTAGATTAAGGTAAGAGTGTATGGTTAGGGTTAATAACATGTTCGATTTGGGTTACGAATCATTGCGAAGGATGATTAATAGTATTGGGAACCTGCGATATTTATAAGATTATAGAGGTGAAATATAAGTATGGAAACAGAAATCTAGGTAAGATTTGAAGCCCAGATGGGCATTAGGCCCTTGATTGGGATACTTAGCTTATAATTACGTTCTGCACAGATGTCTCAGATAAATCGATAATCAATGGCATAGGACCTTACACCTTGGATGATTGATTTTAGAAGAGAACATCCACTCAAATTGAGATAGTCGGTGGGATTAGGAAGGTAGTCAGTATCTTTAGGAAATAGAGTGAGTATAGGATTTGGGGCAAAAGTTCTGTAGCAATAGGGTTTTTGTTATAGAGTGAATGTAAATTTCAGCACATGTGAAGAGTCAGTCACATGATGAACTGGGGAAAATATGTAAAAAGGAAAATATCAATACAGACATTATGAAATGAGGCAATTATACAGTGAGTGATAGGATTAGACATTTTCAATAGGGTTGAGATTGAATACATAATCTTAGGAAGAAACAAATATGTCGTCACCAATAGGAATGACATTTGAAAGCATTAGGCAACCTGGACATTTATCGTTTTAGTAATCCATGTTCACTTTCCATTTAGGATTTGGTACAATCATAAGTGTGATCTTTGCATTTTGTGCCCAGAAAAATATTGTGATCAAATGTGTATGTAGATCATATGACATGAGTATTTCTTCCACCATTACTGGGAGCAATATTTGAAGACATATAAATTAGTATTGGGGGTACAAAGTGGTGTACCCTGTGTCTTTGAATATAGAGATAATGCATGAATAGACCATACTGTGAATAAATATTATAACTGGTTCCACTTTAAATAATGGATTGAATTGATATCTGAAAATATATAGGAAATCATATATTGACATACAATCATTCACTCCAACCAGTTATATATCTAATGGTAATCTTAGGGTTATTGTTTATCATGAAGTGTGTGTGAGTTTTGTTTCAAAAGTGATTATGGAAATCGAAAATAATATGTTTGGAAAAAAGTCTCATAAAAAGACCAATCAAGAAATATGGAGGAATTCATGTGTTCTGAAGCAGGAAGTGATTGAAAGTGAAACAAGTGCCTATAAATTTTCTAAATTGTGAATGAAATATATATCCTGTTATGTGCATAAACTGATGAAATAGTAATGTACCAGTGTTGAATAAAAGTGAACGTCAAAATACACATCATGTCCAATAGGAATCTACTTGCATTGATGTTAAACTGGGTCAGTTACTGTAGAAATATTAGAATTGCATGCATTATTCACCAAAGAGAGTTTTTTTTTTATTTTTATTTATGGTTGTTCAAAACATTACATAGTTCTTGATATATCATATTTTACACTTTGATTCAAGTGGGTTATGAACTCCCATTTTTACCCTGTATACAGATTGCAGAATCACATCAGTTACACATCCATTGATTCACATATTGCCATACTAGTGTCTGTTGTATTCTGCTGCCTTTCGTATCCTCTACTATTCCCCCTGGCCTCCCCGCCCCTCCCCACTTCTCTCTCTACTCCCTCTACTGTAATAAATTTCTCCCCCTTGTATTATTTTTCCCTTTCCCCTCAATTCCTCTTGTATGTAATTTTGTATAACCCAGAGGGTCTCCTTCCAATTCCATGCAATTTCCCTTCTCCCTCCCTTCCTCCTCTCATCCCTGTTTAATGTTAATCATCTTGTCATGCTCTTCATCCCTATCTGTTCTTAGTTACTCTCCTTATATCAAAGATGACATTTGGCATTTGTTTTATAGGAATTGTGTAGCTTCACTTAGCATAATCTAGTCTAATGCAATCCATTTCCCTGCAAATTCTATGATTTTTTATTTTTCAATGCAAAGTAATAATCCATTGTGTATAAATGCCACATTTCTTTTATCCATTTTTCTATTGAAGGGCATCTAAGTTGGTTCCACAGTCTTTCTGTTGTGAATTGTGCTGCTATGAACATCGATGTAGCAGTGTCCCTGTAGCATGCTCTTTTTAGGTCTTTAGTGAATAGACCAAGAAGGGCAATAGCTGGGTCAAATGGTGGTTCCATTCCAAGCTTTCCAAGAAATCTCCATACTGCTTTCCAAATTGGCTGCACCAATTTGCAGTCCCACCAGCAATGTACAAGTGTACCTCTTTTCCCACATCCTTGCCAGCACTTCTTGTTGTTTGACTTCATAATGGCTGCTAATCTTACTGGAGTGAGATGGTATCTTAGGGTGGTTTTGATTTGCATTTCTCTGACTGCTGGAGATGGTGAGCATTTTTTCATGTACTTGTTGATTGATTGTATGTCCTCATCTGAGAAGTGTCTGTTGAGGTCCTTGGCCCATTTGTTGATTGGGTTATTTGTTATCTTATTGTCTAATTTTTTGAGTTCTTTGTATACTCTGGATATTAGGACTCTATCTGAAGTGTGAGTAGTAAAGATTTCTTTCCAGTATGTAGGCTCCCTATTTACCTCTTATTGTTTCTTTTGCTGAGAAAAAACTTTTTTAGTTGAGTAAGTCCCATTTGTTGATTCTAGTTATTAACTCTTGTACTATAGGTGTCCTATTGAGGAATTTGGAGCCCAACCCCACAGTATGTACATCGTAACCAAATTTTTCTTCTATCAGACAGTGTGTCTCTGATTTGATATCAAGGTCCTTGATTCATTTTGAGTTAACTTTTGTGCATGGTGAGAAAAAGGGATTCAGTTTCATTTTGTTATATATGGATTTTCAGTTTTACCAACACGATTTGTTGAAGATGCTATCCTTCCTCCATTGCATGCTTTTAGCTCCTTTATCAAATATAAGATAGTTGTAGTTTTGTTGATTGGTTTCTGTGTCCTCTATTCTGTACCATTGGTCCACCTGCCTGTTTTGGTACCAGTACCATGCTATTTTTGTTACTATTGCTCTGTAGTATAGTTTGAAGTCTGGTATCGCTATACCGCCTGATTCACACTTCCTGCTTAGCATTGTTTTGCAATTCTGGGTCTTTTATTTTTTCATATGAATTTCATGATTGCTTTCTCTATTTCTACAAGAAATGCCTTTGGGATTTTGATTGGCATTGGATTAAACCTATAGAGAACTTTTGGTAATATCGCCATTTTGATGATGTTAGTTCTGCCTATCCATGAACAGGGTATATTTTTACATCTTCTAAGATCTTCTATTTCTCTCTTTAGGGTTCTGTAGTTTTCATTGTATAAGACTTTCACCTCTTTTGTTAGGTTGATTCCCATTTTTTTTTTTTTAGGACATTGTGAATGGAGTGGTTGTCCTCATTTCCATTTCAGAGGATTTGTCACTGATATACAGGAATGCCTTTGATTTATGCATGTTGATTTTATATCCTGCCACTTTGCTGAATTCATTTATTAGCTCTATTAGTTTCTTTGTAGAACCTTTTGGGTCTGCTAGGTATAGAATCATGTCATCTGCAATAGTGATAATTTAAGTTATTCTTTTCCTATTTATATGCCTTTAATTTCTTTCATCTGTCTAATTGCTCTGGCCAGTCTTTTGATAACTATATTGAACAAAAGTGGTGAGAGCAGGCATCCCTGTCTTGTTCCAGATTTTAGAGGGAATGTCTTCAATTTTTCTCCATTCAGAATGACGCTAGCCTGCGGTTTAGCATAGATTGTTTTTACAATATTGAGGAATGTTCCTGTTATTCCTAGTTTTTCGAGAGTTTTGAACATAAAGGGATGCTGTACTTTGTCGAATGCTTTTTCTGCATCTATCTAGATGATAATATGGTTTTTATTTTTAAGTCTATTGATGTGGTGAATAACACTTATTGATTTTCGTATATTGAACCCTCCTTGCATCCCAGGGATGAACCCTACTTGATCATGGTGCACATTTTTTTGATATGTTTTTGTATCTGATTTGCCAGAATTTAATTTAAGATTTTTGCATTTAGGTTCATTAGAGATATCGGTCTTTAGTCTTCTTTCTTTGAAGTGTCTATCTGGTGTAGGAATCAGGGTGATATTGGCCTCGTAGAATGAATTTGGAAGATCTCCCTCTTTTTCAATTTTCTGAAATAGCCTGAGTAATTTGTCTGCAACACAAAGGTGAATGGCATCCTGAAATTACCTGTTCTATAGCTGAATGAGCTTCGATCAGTCAAAAACAGGGATGGTGACATCAGCTCTCCAAGATAGTGGCCGCTGGCTTCCTCTGTGGTCTGACCGGTGTGGAGAACCGAATTGGACCGCATCCTTACCCATCTCAAACAAAGAATTCAGCACTTAGCACAGTGATTGCATACCTGGCAGGAGCCCACAGAATCCACACCGCTGTATATTTGCATTGCTATCTCTTCGTTTCCCAGTGCGCGCCGCAGACTCTAGCCACAGACCGATTTCCTGAATAAGCAGCATGACGCTCCATGCGGACAAATCACTCGTGTTTGAGCTCGCGTAGCTGATCCTCGTGAGATGGAAATATGTCCACTAGGTTTTGGAGCACCCCAATTTTGCTGGAAATTTCTAACAAGATATATTTTAGCCGTTATAACTCGTCATTCTCCCGCACAGTGATGCGGTACATGGGGGTGATGCACGCCCTTCACCACCATCATATGATCCCCCGAAGTTAGTTTTCAGTACTAAGAAACAAATATGTATTTCAGGTGGATGAATATTTCTGAGAATATTCTTGTGAAAACATGATTATAAATGCCCATACATGAATATGAATGAATTTAGGGAGTGTATAATAAGAAAAATATACTTCATATTTTGAAAAATATGGAGAGTGAATATATATATATATATATATATATATATATATATATATACACTCACAGACATTAAAAAGTAGCATTATGTATGCCAATCGAAATTCACATGAAATAATATATCATCCACAGATCCAAAAATATTCATTTTAATGAACATGGATTTATGTTGTTCAACTAAGAAGCTCACTCATATGTTGTATTTTCAGTTCCAACAGCGTTTAGTAGGAGTGATCTCTTCTCACAATTTGCAGCTGCCAAGCCAGCCACCTCACAAAATGTACGAGTGATACCAGGTAGAATTCTAAATGTGCATATGAAAATACATGTGATGAATAGGCTACAGAGAAAGGGAGACAGTTATTCACATATTTGTTAACTTTTAAAACACATGGAGAACTATTTCAATTAAAATTTGCTAGATTTATAACACCTACCATTTATCATACGAAAGGCAAGTCCAACTATACACCATGCCTCCTGTGAACCTCTTGTATTTCTATTCTGTTTGGGTTATTTTTCTCCACCATATTAGGATTAGAAGTCAAAGTCTAGTAGGGTATGTGTTAGTGTCAGGGATTCAGTATTTTGAATGGAAAATTGGAAAATGTATCCAATGTGTATGCAAATATGTGCTACACAAAAAATTCCCACTCTCATTCAGCACAATGCCTTGACATTACCTTCGCCCCACATAAGACACAATTAGAGGAGAAGAGTTAGAAAATCTGTGAATACATATGTGGAATGAAAAATGCTCAGGAGTTCACAAATTTGCAGGTGGTAGAGGAGTTTCCAAAAGTAAGGGACAGGGTAAAAACTCCACAAACATGAAGTTCTGCCAGCCTAACATCTGGAGAAACTGCCTCTGAGGTTGGGCAATGAAATATATGCTGTTGTCAGGAGCATTAGTTTCATTTGTTGTGAGACCATCATAGCTGAGTCTTCATCTATGTGATCTGGATGACATGGATTCTTATTTTCTAATGAACATGAGTCAGCAGTGCTGAATTTTCTATTTGTAGGTAACCTGTGGCCACTGGGGTCTAAATGTCTCCCCTTGTGGACTGTAATTCCATTTGGTCATCCTCCACTATTCGTGGTATTTCTTGCTGCTGCACTGGGAGTTTGGTATTTGCTTCATGAAATACAAGGAGTTCAACTGGGACACAGTGCTGAAGTGAGTTCTGTCAAGTGTGGTGGGTCAGGTTCGTCAGGAGAATGCACCAACCAGGCTTCTATCCCACATAGCTTGCCCCATTTTCCATAGCAACCTGATTCTGAACATTGCCCTAAAACCTCTCCATATAACAATATGCTTTTACATATAAGGGTCTACTGGCTGCAAAATGTCAGTCACAATCCATTTGGAAGCCAATGGCAGATTCACATGCCCCCACCACAGATGTTTTATTACACACCTGCCATCCACTACTCTAGTACAACTACTCAGCAGGATCCAACTTACTGGCATCTCTGTTAAACACCATTTTAATAAAACCCAGTCAATCAAGGCACTGTCTTGTATACTCATGATCAGCAACAGGACATTCAAATGTTCTCCAGAGCTACCCGGTGATGGGAATTTCAAAAATTTCATGGTATTGATCTAGCCAATTTTCAAGGATGAAGTTGGAGGCACTGTGGATTTCAATTCACTCAGAAACCATTAAATGGTGAGGAAGCTCATTTCAATGAAAACTCTGGAGAATTCTTACAGGCAAGGCTTCCAAAAGTGCCCAAAAGTCAGATTAAGCCAGGCCCATTGAGGTCTACAATGTATGTTCCATGTGTGTTTTGACTCTCAAATATGGCTGCCAAGTCTTTAAGAATAATATCATGTGATATCCTGGCTGAGATTCCCTGTGCTCTGTGGAAAGTCACCTTGGGCCTAGATGTCACTTTCCAATGACAACTCTCATGCATGGCCATCTAAAATTCCAACACAATTCCTGGCAATAATTCTCTGAGATCAGTAAAAGAACTCAGTCTCTAAGGGGAATCACACCAGAGTGCAAGCCTAGGTGGACCCAGTGATCTCTTCCAACCGCCAGACATATGTCCACAATTAAAACCAAACACTCTCACATGGCCCTCATCTTCTTCCACATAGACACTCATCATATCCTCTGGCTGGAGGTTTCCATAAGGGACGCAGCCCACGACAGTGTCTAAAATAAGCTCCCTGCCCCTCATTTGCCTAAAGTCAGGGTGGCCTGGACTCTCTTCCTGTGAACCAGTAGTGATCAAATAGGCCTGCCTTTAATATTGCTTGGCTTCTCCAACTTGAGGCCTTCTAGCTTTGGGTTTAGATTCTTTAAGTGAATTGGAGTCATAAAAATCAAGCACCTATGGCCTAGCCTCTGCAGGGCTTTGAAGAACTCATTTGACCCAAAGGATCCCTATTCTCACTTGATGAATATCAGGAACCTACCAGAGGAAGGCAAGAGAGTTCATCAACAATATCTGATCTTTTTGCCATTTTGGTTTTGGATGCACGCATGGGATCTATCTTTAGATCCATCAGGTGCTGAGAATCTAAGCCACAGCCTCACACAGGGCCAACAGGCTGATTCAGACATATCCCAATCCTAAGCAATTAAGCAAAGAGCCACAGGTGATGCCCTTTCATTTCCATTTGAAAACTCTTTTCTTCAGGCTTCACAAAGTGGTGGCTTGAGGCAAAAAACTTCCTGACATTCAACAGAACAATAGGTAAGCAGTAGGACCAAAGCAGGGTTTCTCCACTGAGACTTTCCTGGTCAACAGATATCTGAGATTTCTGAGATGCTAGCCATTTCCTTCAGCTTCCAGTACATAACAATGTCACAGATCTTGGAGGCGGTACAAATCTTGGACACAAAACCATGATACTATTCTGGAGAGTCGCCAGAATTGAGAGAGAAAAGAGGAAATTAGGAAGCTTGTAGGTGTTGCCCATCCATAAGGCAAGCCAGAGTCCACTCATGAATTGGGCAGGATGAATTCTGGGAAGCTTTCTACTAGACAGAACACATCCATTGATGCATTGTCTTTTCTAATGTCTACAACAATGGACTCAGTGGGATACACACACACATAGGAACACTCGCCTTGTCAAAGGACTTAATACAAATATTCCACTCCATACCAAACAAACCGCCTTTCCTACCTATCCTCAGAACATGAGACAAAACCACAAACTCACACCCACACCCACAAAGGCACCTCCTTCCCCCTAGTAGGTCTGTGACTCCCCGGAGTATCCTCTGACTAGTGAGCCATACTATGTTCCTCCAAAATGACCTCTCCTGTCTCAGATCATGTCTGCTTGGCCAACTCTGTGAAGTTCTCAAGAGCCAGCGGTGAGGCACTACCTGCCTTCTCAGGAAAAGCCCCTCTTCAGAGGTTTCCTGGCATTTGGCCTTCCTCACATCTGTAGGTACCAAGAAAGACTGACTCTGTCCTTGGTAAATCCAAACATGTCAGACCACTGGGACTAGGACAGAGACTGTCTCTGGGTGCCTGGATTCCTGGATTTCAAGTTCAGAGAGTTCCATCACCAAGGAAGTGAGGTGAGATTACTTCCTTCAGGATCTGAATTATGTCACTGCCTTGGCAACCACTTTGTCCTAACAGTTGCTTCCAAAATACTATGAGGTGGAGGCTGCCCTGATTTTCATGGGACACTTTCTCTAGTTAGAATGTTATATCAACCGTAAGCACCCGGGAACAGCTTCCACACAGGTCTGGTTTGGTCCATGTTCTATACATTAAGAAGAGAGAGATTGATTCAGACACATCCCTTCATCCTGACCAGGATGATTGCCATGGAAGATGACTTTTGCTTTCTGAGGTAATTCATAGCTGCCTTCATCTTCATCAGGGATCACTTCTGCATGAACATTTGAGTTTCTCAGCAGGTGAACATCCCCTAGATTCCTGTAGTTTAATACACACACTGTTCCTGCTCTCCTGCAAAGTTAGTGTATGGTTAGGGTTAATAATATGTTCGATTTGGGTTAGGAATCATTCTGCAGGATGAATAAAGAGATTGGGAACCTGCGATATTTATAAGAATATATAGGTGAAATATATGTATGAAAACGGGAATCTAAGAAGGATTTGAAGCCCAGAAGGGCATTGAGCCCTTGATTTGGATACTTAGTGTTGAATTATGTTCTGTACAATTGTCTCAGTTAAATCGAAATACAGTGGCATAGGACCTTGTACCTTGGATGACTGAATGTAGAAGAGAACATCCAGTCAAAAAGAAATAGTCAGTAGGATTAGGAAGATAGTCAGTAGGTTTAGGAAGAAGAGTGAGTATATGATTTGGAATAAAAAGCTTCTTTAGCAATAGGGTTTCATTGGGAGAGTGAATGTAAATGTCAGCACATGTGAAGAGTTAGTCACAATGATGAACTGGGGAAAATGTGTAGGAAAGCAGGTGTCAATAGAGACATTACGAAATCAGGCAAAGTATAAAGTGAGTCATAGGATTAGACATTTTCAACAGGGTTGAGTTTGAATACATAATCATAGGAAAAAACAAATATGTCATCACGAATGGGAATGACATTTGAGAGCATTAGGCAACCTGGACATGGATGTTATTAGTTATCCACGTTCACTTTCCTTTTAGGCTTTTGTACAATCATAAGTGTTACATTTTTATGGTTTTTTTTTGTTCAGAATATTACTGTGATAAAATGTATATGTAGATCAGGTGACATGAGTATTTCTTTCACCATTTTTGGGGGCAATATTTTGAAGACGTATACATTAGTATTAGGGGTACAAAGAGGTGTACCCTGTGTCTATTAATATAGAGATAATGCATGAATAGACCATACTATGAATAAATAACGAAACTAATTCCACTTTAAATAATGGATTGAATTGATATGTGAAAATATATAAGAAATCTTATATTGATATACAATCATTCATTCCAACCAGTTATATATCTAATGGTAATATTAGGATTATGGTTTATGAAGAATGGTGTTTGAGTTTTGCTTTATACGTGATGATGTTAAACAAACATAATGTGTTTGGAAAGAAGTCTCATGAAAAGACCAGTCAAGAAACATGGAGGGATACATGTGTTCTGAATCAGGAAGTGATTGATCGTGAAACAAATGCCTATAAATTTTCTAATTAGTGACAGAAATATATATCCCACGATTTGCATAAACTGAAGACATAGTAACGTACAAGTGTTGAATAAAAATGAAAGTCAAAATACACATCATGTCCCCTAGAAATCAACTTGCATTGATTTTAAACTGGCTAAGTAACTGTAGAAATATTAGGGTTTGTATGCACCATTCACTGAATTTAGTTTTCAGTACTAGGAAACAATATGTATTTCAGGTGGATGATTATTTCTGAAAATAATCTTGTGGAAAGTTGATTATAAATCCACAGATATGAATATGAATGAATTTAGGGAGTGCATAATAAGACACATATATTTCATATTTTGAAAAATCTAAAGAGTATATATATATATATATATATATATATATATATATATATATACATATACATATATATATACACACACACGCAAAAGCACAGATATTAAAAAGTAGCAATACAGGAGATCCATTATGAAGGCAGGCATGGAGAAATCAAGTCTCTGATCTCTTCAGCTGCGCGGGCATAGGGAGTCGTAAACTGTCTAAATGCTGTTTGCTCAGAATCACTAGGCAATATTGACCTGTTGTGAATCTGGGGTGAACAGTCTGGGCCCCTCAGAACACACACAAAGCCCGGATTGGCTGCATTCAAGCTTAGATTCGTCTGGTTTTTGTGACTCAGCACTAACATTCCCGCTGAAATAACTGGTCGGGCTTTCTGAATTGAGAGTTAAAAGCCAACTGAGCCTTCATAGGCAGTGGCCACAGGATTGAAATGGGGCTTGGGAGAGATAGTCAGGACCCACCTGTTGCATTGGTCACCCAGCAAAGGGAACGAACGGTCACCATTTGAATGGGATACCACCATGGCAGAGAACTGACATCACAGGCGGAGGAGACAACTTCATTGAAACCAGCGCGACAAGTGTGTAATCCCATTGCCATATCTCTCAACAACGCAGGGAAACCTCAAGGGCCCTTCCCACCTCTGCCGTAATGGCCCCTCCCAGCTCTCCAAGGAGCGCGATACCCAGACCTAGGGAATCAAGATTGGCTCGGGACTCGCGGCGTGGAATTCCCTGCTACCGCTCCCACCAGTGCTGACAATTGAGGTCTCTTACACCACCTACCGGGGCCATGGCTCCTGAAGGGCAAGCAAATTCGCTGGAGGTTCTCAGCGCCAAGCTCTACAAACTTATTGTCTGAGGAAGGCAAACAAGGAGAGTGTGCCCAGGCCTTCATGGAAACAGGGCTACCAGGAGCAGAGGCCTGGTTTGTAACCAGTATTGTGGTGAGCATCACAGGTGAGTGGGGCCTGGCTTGAGGAAGCACAAGAGAAAGCCCTAGGCACTCAGAATTGGAGACCCGCCCAGTCTGGGAGGAAGAGCTGCTGCACAGTGATTGGTTCTCACTTTTTGAGAGGAGAAGCTTGGCCCAGTGCGCACAGCTCCACCTACTGGAAGAGAAGTTATTTGAACTCTAGGACTGCATGTATTATTATTATTTTTTTATTTGTTTGTTTTTTCTTTCATTTTCATTTTTGTTATTGTTGTTCTTTAACTTTTTAATGTTTTTATTTTTTAATTTTTTTATTTTATTATTATTATTATTTTAAATTTTAATTTTCAATTTTTTAATCATCATCATTACTTAAAACTTTCTTTCTTTATTTTCTATTTTTTTCTTTTGTCTTTTCATTTCTTTTCATTTTTCTTATTCCCCTTCCTTGAATTCTACTTGCCTACTCTCATTCTCTTTAGTGACTTCTCCCTTCCCTTCTAATATCTTTCCTCCCAAGCATCAAATAAATTTATAAGAGTAAGCAGTAACTCAGTAGTCAAACAGAAGAAGAAGTAACATGAGCAGCATATAAAAACAAAGAAGAAAAGGATTACGAACAATGAAGGACAGCCTAAATATTCAAGAGCACCTAGAGTCATCAGAAAAATGGTCATATAAAGAACTCAAGGAATACCTTAGACAGATGGAATGGAAACTTAAAGAGGATACGAGACAGCAAAAACAAACAGTGATAAAACGCATTGAAAATGAATTACATAAACAGATAAAATGAGAAATTAAGCATCTTTATCAGGAGATAGAGATTATTAGAAAAATCAAACAATAATTCTAGAAATCAAGGAAATGATAAACCAAATTAAAAACTCAATTGAGAGTATCACTAACAGAGTAGAGCAAGTAGAAGACAGAATGTCAGATAATGAAGACAAAATATATCATCTTGAAAAAAGTCTAGCCAACAAAGAAATGCTGTAAAAAATTATGAGAAAACATTCAAGAGATGTGGGATAACATAAAAAAAACAAACTAATGAGTCATATGGATAGAGGAAGGTACAGAGATTAAAACCAAGGGAATGAGAAACCTGGTGAATGAAATAATTACAGTAAACTTTCCAGAAATAAAAATGGAAACGGATAAACAAATTGTAGATGCTTACAGGACACCGAGCACACAAAATCACAGTAGACCAATGCCAAGACACATTGTTATAAAGATATCCAATATACAGAACAAAGAGAAAATATTAAAAGCTACCAGAGAAAGGAGGCAGATTACAATCATTACAATCAGGGGTAAACCAAAAAGTTTAACAATGGATTTTTCATCATAGACGCTGGAAGTGAGAAGATCCTGGAACAACGTACTTCAAACACTGAAAGACAATGGATGCCAACCAAGAATTATGTATCCAGCAAAATTAAGCTTAAGATAAGACAATGAGATAAAAATATTTCATGATAAACAAAAGCTAAAAGAATTTCAGCCAGATAAACAGCATTGCAAAGCATCTTGAGCAAAACACTACAGGAGGAAGAAATAAAAATCAACAACGAAAACCATCAGTGAGAAGTGCCTCAGTAATGACAGAGGGAAGAGGAAAAGCAAATCATGGAGAATCAAACTAATTAAAAAATATATATATAAAAACATGGGTGGCAGTACAAACCATATATCAATAGTAACTCTAAATGATAATGGCTTAAACTCTCGAATAAAGTGACATTGGCTTGTAACTTGAAATAAAAAAAAAAAAATCCAACAATATGTTGCCTCCAAGGGACACATTTGAATGGAAAAGACATACACAGGCTGAAGGTGAAAGATTGGGAAAATTTATACCATGCACACGGTCCTCGAAAGCAAGCAGGGGTGGCCATCCTCCTATCGAATAAAATCGACCTCAAGACTAATTTAATCAAAGGGATAAGGAAGGACTTTATATACTGTTAAAAGAAACCATTCACCGACAAGACATAACAATTATCAATATTCACGCAGCAAATAATGGTGCTGCGACATTCATAAAACAATTTATCCTCAAGTTCAAGAATCAAATAGACCACAATACAATAATTATGGGTGACTTCAACTCACTTCTCTCACCATTGGACAGATCCTCCAAACAAAAGTTGAATAAAGAAACTATAGAACTCAATATCACAATCAATACCCTATACTTAACTGACATATATAGAATATATCAACCATCATCAAGTGGATATACTTTTTTCTCACCAGCACATGGATCCTTCTCAAAAATAGACCATATGTTATGCCATAGGGCAACCCTCAGTAAATATAAAGGGGTGGAGATAATACCATGAATTTTTTGTGATCATAATGGAATGAACCTGGAAACCAATGATAAAGAAGGAAGAAAAAATCATACATCACATGCAAAATGAAGAATATGTTACTGAATGATCAATGGGTTACAGAAGACATAAAGGAGGAAATCAAAAAATTCTTAGAGATAAATGAAAATACAGACACAACATATTAGATTCTATAGGACACAATGAAAAGAAGTTTTAAGAGGTAAATTCATCGCCTGGAGGTCATTCCTCAAAATAGAAAAACAAACAAACAAACAAATGAGCTCACACTTCATCTCAAAGCCCTAGAAGAAGAAGAGCAAAACAACAGAAAATGTAGCAGAAGGAAAGAAATAATTAAAATCATAGCGAAATTGAAACAAAAGAAACTATTGAAAAAATTAACAAAACTAAAAGGTGCTTCTTCAAAAAGATAAATAAGATCGACAGACCCTTAGCCATGCTAACGAAGAGAAGAAGAGAGAGAACTCAAATTACTAACATACGGGATGAAAAAGGCAATATCACAACAGATGCTACATAAATACAGAAGAAAATTAGAAATTATTTTGAAATTCTGTATTCCAATAAAATAGAAAATAGTGAAGACATCGATAAATTTCTTAAGTCATATGATTTGACCAGACTGAGTCAGGAGGAAACACACAATTTAAACTGACCAATATCAATGGATGAAGTAGAAGAAGCAATCAAAAGACTAACAACCAAGAAAAGCCCAGGAACGGGTGGGTATACAGCAGAGTTTTACAAAACCTTTAAAGAAGAATTAATACCAATACTTTTCAAGTTATTCAGGAAATAGAAAAACTGGAAGCTCTGCCAAATTCATTCTATGAGGCCAACATCACCCAGATTCTGAAACCAGACAAAGACACCTCAAAGAAAGAAAACTACAGACCAATATCTCTGATGAACCTAGATGCAAAAATCCTCATTAAAATTCTGGCGAATTGGATACAAAGGCACATCAAAAAAATTGTGCACCATGATCAACTTGAATTCATCCCTGGGATGCAAGGAGGCTTCAATATATGGAAATCAATAAATGTTATTCACAACATCAATAGACTTAAAGATAAGAACCATATGATCATCTTGATAGATGCAGAAAAACCATTCAACAAAGTAGAGCATTCCTTTATGTTCAAAACATTTTAAAAACTAGGGATAACAGGAACTTACCTCGACATTGTAAAAGATAACTATGTTAAGCCTCAGGCTAGCATCATTCTGAATGGAGAAAAATTGAAGGCATTCACTTTAAAATCTGGAACAAGGCAGAGATATCCTCTATCACCACTTCTATTCAATATAGTTCTCGAAAAACTGGCCAGAGCAATTAGAGAGATGAAAGACATTAAAAGCATAAAAATAGGAAAAGAAGAACTTAAATTATCACTATTTGTAGATGACATGATTCTATACATAGAAGACCCAAAAGGGTCTACAGAAAAAACTACTAGAACTAATAAATGAATGCAGCAATGTGGCAGGATATAAAATCAACATGCATAAATCAAAGGCATTTCTGTATATCAGCGACAAAACTTCTGAAACAAAAATGAGTCAAAACACTGCATTCCCAATTTCCTCAAAATAATTAAATATTTGGGAATCAACCTAACAAAAGAGGTGAAAGATTTATATAATGCAAACTACAGAACCCTAAAAAGAGAAATAGAATAAGATCTTAGAAGATGGAAAAATATACCCTGTTCATGGATAGGCAGAACTAACATCATCAAAATTGCTATATTACCAAAAGTTCTCTATAGGTTTAATACAATGCCAATCAAAATCCCAAAGGATTTTTTTTTGTAGAAATAGATAAAGCAATCATGAAATTCAAATGGAAAAATAAAAGACCCAGAATAGCAAAAGCAATTCTAAGCAGGAAGTGTGAATCAGGCAGTATAGTGATACCAGATTTCAAACTATATTACAGAGCATTCATAACAAAAACAGCATGGTACTGGTACCAAAACAGGCGGGTGGACCAATGGTACAGAATGGAGGACACAGAGACTAATCCAAAAATCTACAATTGTCTTATATTTGATAAAGGAGCTAATGGCCTGCAATGGAGGAAGGATAGCATCTTCATCAAATAGAGTTGGGTAATCTGGAAATCCATATGCAACAAAATGAAACTGAATCCCCTCCTCTCGCCATGCACAAAATTAACTCAATGTGGATCAAGGAGCTAGATTCAAATCAGAGTCTCTGCGTCTGATAGAATAAAAAGTTGGCTCCTATCTACATATTGTGTGGTCAGGCTCCAAATTCCTTAATAGGACACCCATAGAATAAGTGTTAATAATAAGAATCAACAAATGGGACTTACTTAAACTGATTTTTTTTTCTTAAAGAGAGAAACAATAAGAGAGGTAAATATGGAGCCTACATCATGGGAACAAATTTTTAGTCCTCACCCTTCCCATGGAGCCCTAATATCCAGAGTATACAAAGTATACAAAGAACTCAGAAAATTAGACAATAAGATAACCAATAACCCAATGGGCCAAGGACCTGAACAGAAACTTCTCAGAGGAGGACATAGAATCAATTAACAAGTACATGAAAAAATGCTCTCCATTTCTAGCAGTAAGAGAAATGCAAATAAAAACCACCCTAAAATACCATCTCAATCCAGTGAGATTGGCAGCCATAATGAAGTCAAACAACAACAAGTGCTGGCGAGGATGTGGGGAAAAGGGTACTCTTGTACATTGCTGGTGGGACTGAAAACTGGTGCGGCCAATTTGGAAAGCAGTATGGAGATTCCTGGGAAATCTGGGAATGGAAGCACCATTTGATCCAGCTATTGCCCTTCTCGGACTATTCCCTGAAGACCTTAAAAGAGCGTACTACAGGGATACTGCCACATCGATTTTCATAGCAGCACAATTCACAATTGCTACACTGTGGAACCAACCCAGATGCCCTTCAATAGATGAATGGATAAAAAAATGTGACTTTTATATACTATGGAGAATTACGCAGCACTAAAAAATGACCAAATCTTGGAATTTGCAGGGAAATGCATGGCACTGAGCAGATTATGGTTAGTGAAGCTAGCCAATCCCTAAAAAACAAATGCCAAATGTCTTGTTTGATATAATGAGAGCACCTAAGAACAGAGCAGGGAGGAAGAGCATGAAGAAAAGATTAACATTAAGCAGAAACATGAGGTGGGAGGGAAAGGGAGAGAAGAGGGAAATTGCATGGTAATGGAGAGAGACACTTATTGTTACACAAAATTACATATAAGAGGTTGTGGGAAAATAAACAAGGAGAGAAATGATTTAGAGTAGGTATGGTAGAGAGAGAAGATGGGAAGATAGGGGAGTGGGGATAGTAGAGTATAGGAAAGGTAGCAGAATACAACAGTAACTAATAGGGCATTATGTAAAAATATGGATGTGTAACTAATGTGATTCTGCAATCTGTATTTGGAGTAAAAATGGGAGTTCATAACCCACTTGAATCTAATGTATGAAATATGATATGTCAAGAGCTTTGTAATGTTTTGAGCAACCAATAAAAGAAAAAAAAAGTAGCAATATATATGCCAATAGAAATTCATCATGAAATGTATATAATCCACAGATCGAAAAATATTCATTTTACTGAACATGGATTCATGTATAATGTTTTTCAACTAGGAAGCTCACCCATAGGTTGAATTTTCAGTTCCAACAGCGTTTAGGAGGAGTGATCTCTTCTCTCAATTTGCATCTACCAATTCAGCCACCTCACAAGTGTATACGAGTGATATCAGGTAGAATTCTATATGTGCATATAAACATACATGTGCTGAATAGGCTACAGAGAAAGGGAGATAGGGATTCACATATTTGCTAATTTTAAAAACACATGTAGAACTATTTCAACAAAAAATTGACTAGACTTATAACTCCTACATTATATAATGCAAAAGGCAATTCCAACTATACACCATGCGTCCTTTGAACTGCTTGTGTTTCTTCTCTTTTTGGCTTATTTTTCACCATCATATTAGGATTATTAGTCAGAGACTAGTAGGGTATGGGTTATAGTGTCAGGGATTCAGTATTTCAAATGGAAATTGAAAAATGAATCCAATGTGTATGTAAATATGTGCTACACAAAAATCTTCCCACTCACATCCAGAACAATGCCTTGACATTACCTACGCCCCAAGTAAAACACAATTAGAGTAGAAAAGTGTGAAAATCTATGAATACAAATATGGAATGGAATATGCTCGGGAGTTCACAACCTTGGAGGTGGTAGAGGAGTTTCCAAAAGTAAAGGACAGGGTAAACACTCCACAAACAAGGAACTCTGCTGGCCTAAGAATTCTTGGGAAACGGCTTCTGAGGTTGGGCACTTGAAATATATGTTGTTGTCATGAGCTTTAGCTTACTTTGTAGTGAGACCATCAAAGCTGGGTCTGCATCTATGTGACCGAAAGACATGGTTTCTTATATTCCAATGAACATGAGGCAGCAGTGCTCAATTCTCTCTTTGTAGCTAAACTGTGTCCATTGGAAGCTAAGTGTCTCCCGGTGGGGACTGTGAAGACATTTGGTCATCCTCCACTTTTCGTGGTATTTCTTGCTTCTGCACTGGGAATTTGGTATTTGCTTCACAAAACATAAAAAGTTCATCTGGGATACAGTGCTGGAGGGAGTTCTGTCACGTGTGGTGGGTCAGGGTCTGCAGGAGAATGCACCAACCAGGCTTCTATCCCACATAGCTTGCACCAATAACCATAGCAACCTGATTCTGAATATTGCCCTGAAAACTCTCCATTTAACAAGATGCCTTTACATATAAGGGTCTGATGTCTGCACTATATCAGTCACAAAAAATTTGGAAGCGAATGGCAGATTCACACGGCCCCAACATGATGTTTTATCACACACCTGCCCGCCACTGCTCTAGCCCCCCTACTCAGCAGGCTCCAAATTACTGGCTTCTCTTGTTCTACACCATTTTAATGAAACCCAGTCAAAAACAAGGCACTGTCTGGTATACACATGATCAGCAACAGGACATCAAATGTTTCTGCAGTGCCACCTGGTCATGGGAATTTCAAAAATTTCATGGTATTTATCTAGCAATTTTTCAAGGGTGAAGTTAGAGGCACTGTGGGTTTCAATTCATTCAGGAACCATTAAGAGTTGAGAAAGTTCATTTCAATGAAAGCTCTGGAGAACTCTCACAGTCAATGCTTCTCAAACAGTTGCCAAAAGGTCTCCTAAAGCCAGGCCAATTGACATCTACAATGTGAGGTCCATGTGTGTTTTGACTCTCAAATATGGCTGCTAAGTCTTTCAGAATAAAATCATGTGATATCCTGGCTGAGATTCTCAGGCCTCTGTGGAAACCACCCTGGGCCTAGATCTCAGTTTCCAAGAGTGAGTCTCATGCGTGGCCTCCTAAAATCCCAACACAATTCATGGCAATACTTCTCTGAGGTCAGTTTCAGAACTCAGTCTCTAAGGGGAATCACACCAGAGTTCAAGCCCAGGTGGCCCCATCATCACTTCCATCCGCCAAAAAATGACCACAATTAAAATCAAAACACTACCACAGGGCCATCATCTTCTTCCATGTAGACACTCATCATAACCTCTAGCTGGAGGTTTCTATGAGCCCAAGGTAGTGTCCGAATAAGCTCACTTGCCCCTCATTTGCCTAAAATCATGATGGCCTGGACACTCTTCCTGTGAACCAGGAATGATCAAATATTCCTGCTGTTAAAGTGTTCCACTTCTCCAATTTGAGGCCTACTGGCTGTAGGGTATAGATTCTTTATGTGATTTGGAGTCATGAGAAAACCCAAGCAAATATGGGCTAGCCTCTGCAGGGATTTCAAGAACTCATTTGACCCAAAGGATCCCTATTCTCACTTGATGGAGGTCAGGAACCTAAAACAAGAGGGCAAAAATATTCACCCACAATGACTGCTCTTTTGGCCATTTTAGTTTTGGAAACACATGGGATCTTTCTTTAGATCCATCAGGTGCTGAGAATCTAAGCCACAACCTCATACAAGGACAAGAGGCTGATTCAGACACATCCCAATCCAAATCAATTAAGCAAAGAGCCACTGGTGATGTCCATACATTTCCATATGAAAACAGTTTTCTTCAGGCTCCACAAAGGGGTGGCCTGAGGCAAAGACCTTCCTGACATTCAGGGTAATAGAAATAGAAGTAAGCAAATGGCCCAAAGAAGGGTTTCTCCACTGAGACTTTACTGGTCACACTGAAATCTGAGTTTTCTTAGATGCTCCCATTCCCTTCAGCTATCCAGTACATGACCATGTCACAGAACCTTGTGGTGTTACATATTTGGGAAACAAAACCATGAGTCTATTCTGGAGAGTGGCCAGAATTCACGAAGAAAACAGGAACTTTAGAAGATAATAGATGTTGCCCATCCATAAGGAAAGCTGCAGTCCATTCATTAATTGGGCAGTATGAATGCGGGGAAGCTTTCAACTAGAGACAACACATCCATTGATGCATTCTCTTTTCTAATGTCTACAACCACGGATACAGTGGGATACACAGACTTAGAAACACTCACCATGTCAAACGACTTACTAGAAACAGTCCACTCCAAACCAAACAAACCACCTTTCCTACCTATTCTCAGAACATGAGAAAAAACCACAAACTCACACCTACAACGGCAAAGGCACTTCCTTCCCCCAAATAGGTCTGTGACTATCCGGAGTGTCTTCTGACTGGTGGGCCATATTATGTACCCCCAAAATGGCCTGTCCTGTTTCAGATCTGGTCTCCTTGGCCAACTCTGTGAAGTTGTCAGGAGCCAACGGTGAGCCACTACCTGCTTACTCAGGAAAGGCCCCTCTTCAGAGCTCTGCTGGCATTTGGCCATCCTCACATCAGTGGGTACCAAGAAAGACTGACTATGTCTTTGGGAAAAGCAAACAAGTTAGCCCACTGGAACTGGGAGTGGGACTGGCTCTGCGTGCCTTCCTTCCTGGATCCCAGGTTCAGAGAATTCCATCACCAAGGAAGTGAAGTGAGGTCACTTCTTTCAGGAACAGAATATGCTCACTGCCTTGGTAACCACTTTGTGCTAACAGTTGCTTCCAGGGTTCCCATGAGATGGAGGCTGCCCCAACATCCTGTGACACATTCAGAAGTTAGAATGGTATATCAACCATAGACACCAGGGAACAGCTCTCCACAGAGGCCTGGTTCAGTCCATCTTCTCTTTATTAAGAAGAGAGAGGCTGATTCAGACCATCAATTAATCCTGACCAGGTTGTTTGCCATGGAAGATGACTATTGCTCTCTCAGGTCCTACATAGCTGCCTATATCTTCTGCAAGGATCATTTCTCCATGGATCTTTGATGTTCTCAGCAGGTGGAAGATCATCTACATTCCTATATTGTAAGACCCACACTGTCCCTGCTCTTAAGTAAGTTATACTGAGGGAACAGTGTATGGTTAGGGTTAATAACTTGTTCAATTTGGGTTACAAATAATTCTGCGGGATGAATAATGGTATTGGCAAAATGCGATGTTTACAAGAGTATATATGTGAAACATAAGTATGAAAGCAGAAATCTAGGTAAGATTTGAAGCCCAGAAGGGCATTGGGGACTTGAGTGGGATACTTAGCTTTGAGTAATGTGCAGCACAGTTGTCTCAGATAAATCAATATACACTGGCATCGTACATTGTACCTTGGATATTGAATGTTGAAGAGAACATCCAGTCAAAAACCGATAGTCGGCAGGATTAGGAAGGTAGTTGGTAGGTTTAGAAAAAAGAGTGAGTATAGGATTTGGACCAAAAGTTCTTTAGCAATAGAATTTACTGTAGAGAGTGTATGTAAATGTAAGCACATGTGAAGAGTCAGTCACAATGATGAACTGGGGAAAAATATAGGAAATCAGATATCAATAGAGACATTAGGAAATCAAGCAAAGTATAAATTGTGTGATAGGGTTAGACATTTTCAACAGGTTTGAAGTTGAATATATAATCTTAGGAAGAAACAAATATGTAGTCAAAAATAGAATTGATATTTGAGAGCATTAGGCAACCTGGACATGGATGTTTTTAGTAATCCATGCTCACTTTCCATTTACGCTTTGGTACAATTGTAAGTGTGACCTATGCTTTTTGTGTCCAGAATATTTCTGTAATAAAATGTGTATGTAGATCAGGTGACAATCGTATTTCTTCCACCAATTCTGGGAGCAATATTTTGAAGACTTACAAATTAGTATGGGGGTACAAATAGGTGTACCCTGTTTCTATGAATATAGACATAATGCATGAATAGACCATACTGTGAATAAATAATATAACTGGATCCACTTTAAATAATGAATTGAATAAATATCTGAAAATTTATAAGAAATTTTATATTGATATGCAATCATTCATTCCAACCAGTTATATATCTAACGATCATCTTAGGGTTACGGTTTATCATGAAGGGTGTGTGAGTTTTGGTTCAAAATTGATTATGGAAATAGAAAATAATATATTTCGAAAAAAGTCTCATGAATAGACCAGTCAAGAGACATAGAGGAATACATGTGTTCTGGAGCAGGAAGTGATTGAAAGTGAAACAAATGCCTATAAATTTGCTAACTAGTGAATAAAATATATATACTATGATGTGCATAAACTGATGAAATAGTAATGTACCAGTGTGGAATAAAAATTAACGTCAAAATACACATCATGTCCCATAGGAACCTACATGCATTAATGTTAAACTGGGTCAGTTAATGTACACATATTAGGATTTGTATGCACCTTTTACTGAAGTTAGTTTTCAGTACTAGGAAACAAATATGTATTTCGGGTGGATGAATATTTCTAAGAATAATCTTGTGAAAAGTTGATTATTAATCCACATACATGAACATGAATGAATTTAGGGAGTGTATATAAGACACATATATTTCATATTTTTAAAAATATGGAGAGTATATATATATATATATATATATATATATATATATATATATATATATATACACACCCACACACACACAAACACAGACATTAAAAAGTAGCGATATATATGCCAATCAAAATTCATCATGAAATATATATCATAAAGATGCAAAAACATTCATTTTAGTGAACATGGGTTTATGTATAATGTTATTCCACTGGGAAGCTCACCCATAGGTTGAATTTTCAGTTCCAACAGCGTTTAGGAGGAGTGATCACTTCTCACAGTTTGTATCTGCTAAGTCATATATCTTACAAGGATGTACGTGTGATACCTTGTAGGATTCTATTTGTGCATATAAAAATACATGTGCTGAATAGGCTCCAGAGAATGGGAGACCGTAATTCACATATTTGTTAACTTTAAAACACATTGAGAACTATTTCAATTAAATATTGAATAGATTTATAACACCTACCCTTTATCATGCAAAAGGCAAGTCCAACTCTGAACTGCAAGTATTTATGTACTGTTTGGGTTACTTTCTTCCATCATATTAGGATTAGTAGTCAAAGTCTAGTAGAATATGGGTTAGTGTCAGGGATTCAGAATTTCAAATGGAAAAAAGGAAAATTAATCTTCCAACTCTCATCCAGAACAATGCCTTGTCATTACCTTCGCCCCAAGGAAGACACAATTAGAGTAGAAGAGTTACAAAATCTGTGATTACATTTCTGGAATCGAAAATGCTCAGGAGTGCACAAACTTGGAGGTGGTATAGGAGTTTCCAAAAGTAAGGACAGGGTACACACTCCACAAACATGAAGCTCTGCTTGCCTAAAACTTTTTGAGAAACTGCCAGTGAAGTTGGGCACTGAAATATAGGTTGTTGTCAGGAGTTAAGCTTCCTTTGTAGTGAGACCCTCAAAGCTGGGTCTTCATCTATGTGACCTGGAGGATATCGTTTCCTATTTTCCAATGAACACGAGGCAGCAGTGCTCAATTCTCTCTTTGTAGGTAAACTGTGTCTCCCTGTGTGGACTGTGAAACAATTTGGTCATCCTCCACTTTTCGTGGTGTTTCTTGCTGCTGCACTTGGAGTTTGGTTCATGCTTCACAAAATACAAGGAGTTCAACTGGGAAACAGTGCTTGAGGTATTTCTGTCACGTGTGGTGGGTCAGGGTCTGCAAGAAAATTCACCAACCAGGCTTCTATCTCTCAAAGATTGCCCCCTTGTCCATAGCAACCTGATTCTGAACATTGCCCTGAAACTACACCATATAACAAGATGCCTTTACATATAAGGGTCTGATGTCTGCACTCTGTCAGTTACAAGCCATTTGGAAGCCAATGGCAGATCCAAATGGCCCCACCATGATGTTTTATCACACACCTGTCCACCACTGCTCTAGGCCCACTACTCAGCAGGCTCCAAAATACTGGCATCTCTGTTCTAAACAATTTTCATGAAACCCTGTCAATCAAGGGTACACTCATGGTAAGCAACAGGACATCGAAAGTTTCTGCAGTTCCACCTGGTCATGGAAAATTCAAAAATTTCGTGGTATTTATCTAGCCATTTTTCAAGGATGACTTTGGATGCACAATTATTCAGGAACCATTAAATGTTGAGAAAGTTCATTTCAAAGAAAATTCTAGAGAACTCTCACAGGCAAGGCTTTCCAAAGAGTGGACAAAAGGTCACTTGAAGCCAGGACCATTGAGATCTACAATGTGAAGTCCTATGTCTTTTGACTCTCAACTATGGCTGCCAAGTCTTTCAGAATAAAATCATGTGATATCCAGGCTGAGATTCCCAGTTCTTTGTGGAAAGCCACCCTGGTCCTAGATCTCAGGTTCCAAGGGCGACTCTCATGTGTGGCCTCCTAAAATCCCAACACAATTCATGGCAATTCTTCTCTGAGATCAGTTTCAGATCTCAGTCTCTAAGTGGAAACACACCAGAGTTCAAGCCCAGTTGACCCAGTCATCTCTTCCAACCGCCACACCAATGACCAGAATTAAAACCAAAACACTCCCACATGGCCCTCATTTTCTTCCATATAGACACTCATCATAACCTTGGCTGGAAGTTTTTATGAGGCACACAGCCCAAGACAAAGTCAAAATAAGTTCTCTTGCCCTTCATTTGTCTAAAGTCAGTGTTTCCTGGACAACGTTCCTGTGAACCAGGACTGATCAAAGAGGTCTGCCATTAATACTGTTCTGCTTTTCCAATTTGAGGCATACAGACTGTCGGGTATAGTTTCTTTATGTGATTTGCAGTCATGAGAAAACCCAAGCACCTATGGGCTAGCCTCTGCATGGCTTGAAGAACTCAGTTGACCCAAAGATCCCTGTTATCACTTGATGGAGATCAGGAACCTTACAGAGGAAGGCAAGAGACTTCATCACAATGACTTCTCTTTTGGCCATTTTGGATTTGGATGCACACATGGGATCTTTCTTTAGATCCATCAGGTGCTGAGAATCTAAGCGATAATCTCACACTGCACTAAGAGGCTGATTCAGACATATCCCTTTGCAAAGCAATTAAGCCAGGGGCCACAGGTGATGCCCATTTACTTCCATTTGAAAACTGTTTTTTTCAGGCTTTGGAAATGTGTGGCTTTAGGCAAAGTCCTTCCTTTCATTCAGGGCAACAGAACAATAGGTAAGCAAAATACCAAAGCAGATTTTCTCCACTGAGACTTTCCTGGTCACACTGATATCTGAGTTTTCTGAGATATTCACCATTCTCTTCAGCTATCCAGTACATGGCCATGTCCCAGATTGTGGAGGAGATACATATCTTGAACACAAAACCATGAGCCTATGGGAGAGTGACCAGATTCAGGAAGATATCAGGAATGTAGGAAGGTAATAGGTGTTGCCCATCCATAAGGTAACCTGCAGTCCATTCATAAATTGGACAGGATGAATTCTGCGAAGAATTCTACTAGACAGGACACATCTATTGATGCATTCTCTTTTCTATTGTCTACAACCACAAATACAGTGGGATACCCAGACATAGAAACACTCACCTTCTCAAAGGACTTACTAGAAACAGTCCACTCCAAACCAAACAAACCCACTTTCCTACATTTTCTCAAAACTTGAGACAAAAATCACAAACACACAAACACACACACACACACACACACCCACAAAGGCACCTTCTTTCCCCAAATAGGTCTGTGACTATCCGGAGCGTCCTCTGACTGGTGGGCCATACTATGTTTCCCCGAAATGGGCTGTCCTATGTCAGATCTGGTCTTCTTGGCCAAAACTGTGAAGTTATCAGGAGCCAGCGGTGAGCCACTGCCTGTTTTCTCAGGTAAAGCCCCTATTCAGAGCTTTCCTGGCATTTGTCCATCTTCAATTTAGTAGTTGCCAAGAAAGACTTACTCTATCCTTCTTAAATCCAAAAATTTGAGACCACTGGGACTTAGACTGGGACTGCTTCAGGGTGTCTGGCTTCCTGGATTCCAAGTTCAGAGTGTTCCATCAACAAGAAAGTGACATGGGTCACTTCGTCTAGAACTGAATGAGGTCACTGCCTTGGCAACCACTTTGTCCTAACAGTTGCTTCCAAGGGTCCATGAGATGGATCCTGCCCCTACTTCCTATGACACTTTTACAAGTTAGAATGGAATATCAACCATAGGCACCCGGGAACAGCTCTCCACACAAGCCTGGTTTGGTCCATCTTCTCTACATTAACAAGAGAGAGACTGCTTCAGACACACCCCTTCATCCTGACCTGTTTGTTTTTTTTTGTCATGAAAGATGACTTTCGCACTCTCAGGTCCATCATAGCTGCCTACATCTTCTTTAGGGATCATTTCTGCATGGACCTTTGAAGTTCTCCGGAAGTTGAAGATCTCCTACATTCCTGTATTGTAAGACCAACTCTGTCCCTGCTCTTCTGTAAAGTTAGATTGAGGGAACAGTGTTTGGTTACAGTTAATAACATGTTTGATTTGGGTTAGGATCATTCTGCTGGATGAATAATGGTATTGGGAACCTGCAATATTTATAAGATTATATAGGTGAAATATATGAATGAAAACAGAAATCTCGGTAACATTTGAAGCCCAGAAGGGCATTGGGTCCTTGATTGGGATACTTAGCTTTTAATTATGTTCTGCACAGATGTCTCAGATAAATCTATACACAATGGCATAAGATCTGATACCTTGGATGATTGAATGTTGAGGAGAACAACCATTCAAAGAGGGAGAGTCGGTAGGATTAGGAAGATAGTTGGTAGGATTATAAAAAAGTGTGAGTATAGCATTTGGACAAATAGTTCTTTAGCAATATGTTTTCAGGTAGACAGAAAATGTAAATGTCAGCATATGTGAAGAGTCAGTCACAGTGATTAACTGGGGAAAATATGTAGGAAAGCAGATATCAATAGAGACATAAGGAAATCAGGCAAAGTATAAAGTGAGTGATAGCAAAAGACATTTTCAACAGGCTTGAGATTGAATATATAATCTTAGGAAGTAACAAATATGTAGTCACCAACAGGATTGACATTTGAGAGCATTAGGCAACCTGGATATGGGTTATTTTCATAATCCATACTCACATTCCATTTAGGCTTTGGTACAATCGTAAGTGTGACTTTGCATTTTGTGGCCAGAATATTACTGTGATAAAACGTATATGTAGATCAGGTGACATGAGTATTTCTTGCACCATTTCTTGGAGCAACATTTTGAAGGGGTATAAATTAGTATTGGGGGTACATATAGGTGTACCATGTATGTATGAATATAGAGATAATGCATGAATAGACCATACTGCGAATAAATAATATAACTTGTTCCAACTTTAAATAATGGATTGAATTGATATCTGAAAATACACAGGAATCATATATTGATATACATACATTCATTCCAACCAGTAATACATCTAATGCTAATATTACGGTTGTGGTTTATCACCAAGAGTGTGTGAATTTTGCTTCAAATTTGATTATGGAAATCGAAAATAATGTGTTTGGAAAGAAATCTCATGAAATGACCACTCAAAAACAAGGAGGAATACATATGTTCTGAAGCAGGAAGTGATTGAATATGTTACAAATTTCTTTAATTTTGTGAACTTGTGGATGAAATGTATATTCTATAATGTATAAAAACTGCAGAAATAGTAATGTACCAGTGTTTAATAAAAATGAACGTCAAAATACACATCATGTTCCATAGAAATCTACTTGCATTGATGTTAAAGTGGGTCAGCTACTGTAAAAATATAAGGATTTGTTTGCACCATTCATTGAAGTAACTTTTTAGTACTAGAAAACAAATATGTATTTCAGGTGGATGAATATTTTTAAAATAATCTTATGAAAAGTTTAATATAAAACCACATACATGAACAAGAATGAATTTAGGGAGTGTATAATAGGACACATATATTTTATATTTTGAAAAATCTAGAGAGTATATATATATATATATATATATATATATATGCACACACACACAAAACACACACAGAGACATTAAATAGTAGCAATATATATGCCAATTAAAATTCATTGTGAAATATATATCATCCACAGATCCAAAATATTAATTTTACTGAACATGGATTTATGTATAATGTTTTTCAACTAAGAAGCTCACTCATAGTCTGAATTTTCAGTTCCAAAAGCATTAATGAGGAGTGATCTCTTCTCACACTTTGTATCTGCCAAGTTAGCCACCTCTCAAGAATATACGTGTGATACCAGGTAGGATTCTATATGTGCATATAAAAATACATGTGCTGAATAGGCTACAGAAAAATGCAGACAGGAATTCACATATGTGTTAACTTTAAAAACACATGCAGAACTATTTCAACAAAAAATTGACAAGATTTATAACTCCTACCCTATATCATGCAAAAGGCAAACCAACTATCCACCATGCCTCTTCTGAAGTGCTAGTATTTCTATTCTGTTTGGGTTGCTTTTCTCCATCATATTAGAATTAGTAGTCAGAGTCTAGTAGGGTATGGGTTAGTGTCAAAGATTCAGCATTTCGAATGGAAAATTGAACAATGAATCCAATGTGTATGTAAATATGTGCTACACAAAATTATTCCCACTCTCATCCAGAACAATGCCTTGACAATTCCTTCACCCCAAGTAAGACACAATTAGAGGAGAAGATTTAGAAAATCTGTGAATAAATTTGTGGAATGCAATATGCTCAGGAGCTCACAACCTTTGAAGTGGTAGAGTAGTTTCCAAAAGTATGGGACAGGGTAAAAACTCCACAAACATGGAGGTCTGCTGGCCTAGAGATTTCTAGAGAAACTGCCTGTGAGTTTGGGCACTTGAAAAATATGTTGTTGTCAGGAGCTTTAGCTTCCTTTCTATGGAGACCATAAAAGCTTGGTCTGGATCTATGAGACCTGGAGGACATGGTTTCTTATTTTCCAATGTACATGAGGCAGCAGTGCTGAATTCTCTTTTTAGGTAAACTGTGGCCACTGGGGAATAAATGTGTGCCAGTGTGCACTGTGAAGCCATATGGTCATCTTCCATTTTCGTGGTGTTTCTTCCTGCTGCACTGGGTGTTTGGTATTTGCTTCACGAAATACAAAGAGTTCAACTGGGTCACAGTGCAAGAGGAAGTTCTGTCATGTATGGTTGGTCAGGTTTTGCAGGAGGATCCAAGAACTAGGATCCTATCCTACATATCTTGCCCCCTTGACCATAGCACCCTGATTCTGAACAATGTCCTGAAACCTCTCCAAATAACAACTTGCCTTTACATGGAAGGTTCTGCTGGCTGCACCATGTCAGTCACAAGGCATTTGAAACCAATGGAAGATACACATGGCCCCACCACAGATGTTTTATCACATACCTGCCCACCACTGTTCTAACCTACTACTCAACAGAGTCCAACTTACTGGCATCTCTGTTCTACACCATTTACATGAAACCCAGTCAATCAAGGCACTGTCTGGTATATTCATGATCAGCAACAGGACATCAAAAGGTTTTCCAGTGCCACCTGGTGATGGGAAATTCAAAAATTTCATGGTATTTATCTAGCCATTTTTCAAGGATGAAGTTGGAGGCACTGTGAGTTTCAATTCTTTCAGGAACCATTAAATGGTTAGGAAGCTCATTTCAATGAAATCTCTGGAGAACACTCACAGGTAAGGCTTCCCAAAGAGTGGCCAAAAGATCATATGATGTTATGCCCATTTAGGTCTACAATGTGAGGTCCATATGAGTTTTGACTCTCAACTATGGGTGCCAAGTCTTTCAGAATAAAATTTGTGGTATCCTGGCTGAGAGGCTCAGTGCTCTGTGGAAAGCCACCCTGGGCCTAGAACTCAGTTTCCAAGGCCAACGCTCATGCCTGGCTTCCTCAAATCTCAACACTATTTATGGCAATACTTCTCTGAGGTCAGTTCCAGAACTCAGACTCTAAGGGAATCACACCAGAGTTCAAGAACATGTGGACCAAGTCATCTCTTCCAACCGCCACCCAAATGACCACAATTTAAACCAAAACACTCCAACGTGGCGCTCATCTTCTTCCATATAGACACTCACAATAACCTATGGCTGGAGTTTTCCATGAGGGGCACACCCCAAGACCGTGTCCAAAATAAGCTCTCTTACACCTAATTTGCCTAAATTCAGGGTGGCCTGGACACCCTTTTGTGAACCAGGAGAGATTAAGTAGGCCTCCCGTTAATACTGCTCCGCTTCTTCAATTTGAGGCCAAATGACTGTTGGGTTTGGATTCTTTATGTGAATTGGAGTCTTGAGAAAACCCAAGCAAATATGGGCTAGCCTCTGCAGGGATTTGAAGAACTCATTTGACCCAAAGGATCCCTAATCTGATTTGATGGAGGTCAGGAAAGTTACAGAGGAAGGCGAGAGACTTCATCCACAAGGACTGCTCTTTTGGCCATTTTGTTTTTGGATGTAAACATGGAATCTTTCTTTAGATCCATCAGGAGCTGAGAATCTAAGTCACAGCCTCACACAGGGTAAATAGGCTGATTCAGACACATCCTTTCCAAAGCAATTAAGCAAAGAGCCACAGGTAATGCCCATTCATTTCCATTTGAAAACTGTTTTCTTCAGGCTTCAAAAAGTGGTGGACTGAGGAAAAGACCTTCCTGACATTCAGGGCAACAGAAGAATAGGTAAACAAAAGGCCCCCAAGCAGGGTTTCTCCACTGAGACTTTCCTGGTCACACTGATATCTGAGTTTTCTGAGATGCTCACCATTCCCTTCAGTACATGGTCATGTCACAGAGCTTCGAGGTTGTACATATCTTAAACAGAAAACCATGAACCTATTCTGGAGAGTGGCCAGAATTCAGGAATAAAACAGGAACTAAGGAAGATAGCAGGTGTTGCACATCAATAAGGCAAGCTGCAGTCCATTCATAAATAGGGCAGGATGAATGCTGTGAAGCTTTCTACTAGACAGGACATATTCATTGATGCATTCTCTTTTCTAATGTCTACAACCACGGACACAGTGGGATACACAGACATAGAAATTCTCGCCTTGTCAAACGACTTACAAGAAACAGTTCACTCCAAACAAAACAAACTGCCTTTCATACCTTATTCTCAGAACATGAGACAAAACCACAAACCCACACCCACACAACAAAGGCAGCTCCTTTCCCCAAGTAGGTCTGTGACTATCCGGAGTGTCCTCTGACTGGTGGGCCTTACTATGTTCCCTGGAAATAGCCTGTTCTGTCTCAGATCTGGTCTTTTTTGGCCAACTCTGTGAAGTTGTCAGGAGCCAGCGGTGAGCCACTGCCTGCTTTCTCAGGAAAGGCCCCTCTTCATAGCTTTCCTTGCATTTGGCCATCCTTACATCAGTAGGTCCCAAGAAAAACTGAGTCTGTCCTTGGTAAATCAAAATAAGTTTGACCACTGGGACTGGGACTGGGACTGGCTCTGGGTGCCTGGCTTCCTGGATTCCAAGTTCAGAGAGTTCCATCACAAAGGAAGTTAGTGTGGTCACTTCCTTTTGGAACTGAATGAGGTCACTGCCTTGGCAACAACTTTGTCTTAACAGTTGCTTCCAAGGTCACCATGAGAAGGATGCTGCTCCTACTTCCTGTGACACTTTCACAGGTCAGAGTGGTATGTCAACCATAGGCATGCAGGAGCAGCTCTCAACACATGCCTGCTTTGGTACACCTTCTCTACATTAAGAAGAGAGTGGCTGATTCAGACACATCCCTTCATCCTGAGCAGGTTGTTTGCCATGGAAGACTTTTGCTCTCTCAGGTCCTTCGTACTTGCCTACATCTTCTCCAGGGATCATTTCTGCGTGGACCTTTGAGGTTTTCAGCAGGTGGAAGATCCTCTATAATTCTGTATTTTAATACCAATTCTGTCCCTGCTCTTCTGTAAAATTAGATTGAGAGAACAGTGTATGGTTAGGATTAATAACAGGTTCGATTTGGTTTAGAAAGGAAACTACACGGTTGAGCAAACAGGGTCCTAACGTTAGCAATAATATGAGGATTTTTAATGGACCGGCCATGGCAGATAAAAGCGTAGTTAATCAGGTCACTATGTGAACCAAGACTCAAAGCTCCCTTTTGGGGCCTCTGTCTCTCTTTGACGCTCTTCAAGTCGTTTTCTTAATTTACTCATAGATTCTTTTACAACTCCAGTATTGTCGGCATAAAAACAACATTCTTCCCTCAATGCAAGCAAAAAGGCACCTTTCTCTCATAAAGAGGAGGTCCAACACTCGCCTGCTTTGTAAAACAACTTCAGAAAGAGAGAGGTTAAAATTCCTGTAAAGCTGTGATGTCGGTTTTTAATGTCTTTAAACTTTGGCATATTTCTGCTTCTAATTGTGTCTTTGTTGTGTCTCATGGACTAGCCCACCCCTTCAGCAACTATTATTTCTAATAGGATGGCTAAAGTGAGGGATACAGGTTCCCAGTGGAACCGGGTTGTATGCCCCCCTAGTTGATCTTTAAATGAACCTAAGTCATGATAGAGAACTCTGGAAAACATCTGCATCATTACATAATTAATCACATATATTGACCATTTTATGAAAACATAAATAATGTTAAAGTGTATAGAATTATACTGTTGTAGGGACGGACAAGGAAAGGGACCTAAGATAGCACCAAACACAGGAAAAAAGTCTTATTTGGTTGCATCCGGATTTAGAGGGCATTGCTTCTGTTGTAATCAATTAATCCCCTGAAGCCCAAGTTTCGGTAGTTTTAGAATTTGTACCCAACATGTAAGGGAAGTGGCTCAGAAGTTCACAGTCTGTAGAAATTCACAGAAATCAGTTTTTGTTTTTGTTTTTGTTCCTCTGTTCTGGGCAAGTTAACTTTTCAAAGACACCTTGGAAAGGGAGAGCTTTTTTGTCTCTTTTTTTCTCCCTGCCAGCTGTCACCATGAAGCCCAATTGGTAACTTTTTTATCTTAGAAATCTAGCCATCTCTGTGAATCCCCAGCTCAAGGCCAGAGGCCTTGTTCACATATTTTGTGAAAATCTAGTAAGGCGGTGTCAAGCTTAGGGGTGGTGATTTTTTCAGCGAGTGGCCAAGTAGAACAGGGCAACACGAAAAGTGGAAGTTCATCTACATTGAACTCTTTCAGAGGGACTCTTTTGCTGAAAGACCTAATGTAAGCCTCGGTGAAGACTTCTGGAGAAGGTTATTTAAGACATATCTATGGACCTGGTACAGAGGGAGAAGACGGGGAAGGCGAGGCTGAGAGCAGCTCCGTGGATCTGAGAATGAGGAAGATGAGATGTAAAAGAATAATGGAAAAGGGGTTTGGGATTTTCCTAGAACAAAACTTGAGCAGTAGAACGGGTAGAGCAGAGGTGAAGATGGGAGTGAGTATTCCAAAAAGCCTGTGAGGGACTTTAAATTCTTAGTAACCTGTTTTCAGTGATGACAAAGCAACTTTAAAGGCTATTTTTATTACATCTTGGATAGGGGTCTGAGGGCTCTTCTCAGCTGGTTTGAGCTTTGGTTTAGCTTCTTAGAGGACTTGGTGGGACCTAGTGCAGGCACAGACAGAAAAAGAGAGGAGTGAGTGAGTGGAGGGGTACCTCGGTACCTGCTACCTCAGCAAGGGGGCAATGGTCTGAGAACTGGCGGAGGTTTGGGTTTTTGATGTAGTAATTGGAGGGAAGAAATCAGGTTGCTGAGGTGGGAGTGACAGCAGAGAGTCTAGAGCAGAAGGCTGAGGGTGAGGAACTATTGGAGAAGCATAGTACAGGATGTGAGTGAAGGAGGGAAAAGGATTCCACATAGGGGAATTTTCCCCTTTTGAGCACTTGCCGAAGTTAAAAATGTCACACAGAATTTAAGGATCTAGAGAACCCTCTGGGGGCCATAGTTTTTGGTTGTCTAATTGGTTATATGGCCAATGCTGTGTACTGAATTTGATGAGGAGTTTGGGTTCCACCAGGCAGCCCCGGTATGCTCACATCCCCATGAATTACACAAGAAGTTGGCTTTCCCCCCACACAGCCATGGCTGTTTGTGGCTTTGATAGTCCGTCGGGCATATATAGTAATCTAGGCTAACCAACCTGAATCTGGCTCGCGTTTCCGTGCATCCATAATGTTTGTTTCAATTATCTATGGTATGGAAGGGATTTAATGGAACTTTAGTGGGATCCTCTTCATTGGGGTTATCTCAATAGGAAAGACCTATACCAAGCTGAAAAATGTCTGGGTGGAGAGATAGCCACCAGGTCCCTAAGGGGGCTGTATGCGAGATAGACCATACTTCTTGTCTAGTAGGATTTCAGATCAGCCTTCACTGCTGAACAGGCTGATGAGGGTTAGGAGTACTGGTGGCCAAGGGGAGAGTCTATGGTCTTGTCCACATAGCGAATACGCAATTTGAAATGGTTACCAGTTTTTTCCAGTTTCCAATCAGAGTCTGGACACAGCGAAGGCTTGAGATGAGAGGCATGGATCCAAAAAGTGATTCTGTCTACTTTTATGCCTGTAGGTGTTATAAGTAGCACCTGGTATGTTCCTTTCCAGCGGGGTTCTAGGGATAACACCTGATGTTGTCTTATGTTGACGAAGTCTCTTACTTGATATTGATGTGGAATCCCCTCGTCCCCAGGTTGGTAGGCAGTGGCCAGCTGTTTCCACAGTTATCACTGAGTTCTTTCAATGGCTTTAAGTCTGTCAAGCAAGGGGTGTGGAAGGGATTGTTAGGACTTAGAGTTGGGGATTAGGTCCCTTACTGGATGATGGGCATCATAGAGAATTTCATAGGGGGTGAGGTTACACAAAGAAACTGAGGGAGTATTTCTCGCATGAAACAGTGCATAAGGCAGGAGCATAGTCCAATCTTTTATGCCGGTCTCTAAGCTTAATTTTGTTATGTGGCCCCGGCTGAAAGACAATATCTCAGACTTTTCAAATTAGTGCGAAGTAGAAACATCTTTCTAGGGGCCATCCGACTACAAAGGTGGGTTATTCTGAGACACAGAATCTGCCAGGTCTGGTGTTTTAATGAAAAAGAAAGAATCTGAGCCTTTAAGCAGACTTTGGTCCAGTGATTAAGGGTCAGGGACAGAGGCATTGAAGTGCTCTGTCCCATAATGAAATATACACAGACAGTGAAAGCAACAACACATGACACAGACAAGACAAGACAATAAAGACAGGCAATGGACGTCCAATACTGAGAACAGGACTGAGTAGCCGGCAAAACCTGATGGGCTGGCAATTCCGAATCTGAAAGAAAATATCACTGAGTCGAGGAGACTATGGTTCCTTGATTTCCCGAGTCCATCCCCCAGGGACATGGCCTGTGGCTCTGTGACATGTGTGTCAGCCACAGTGGGAGAGAGCTCACGCTCTTTACCAATAGCCATTTTGTCAAACCCTAACCTGAATCCTGAAACCAGAAAGAGGGGCCTTATTTACCCCCAGAGCATCCCGTTGGGGGTCTTTCATCTGCAGCTGCCGGATCTCGCTGGGGCCACCAGAAGTAAAGGTCGGGTGAGCATCGATGAAAGAGACCACCAAGAGACTGTCTAATGCAACAGCAAAGGGTTTATTGGGAGTCCGGCATGCAAGGGCTCAGAGCTCGCTTGAACAGAGCAGAGAGCCCTGAGAACAGCTTAAGAAGTGCTTATATATTTTCCTTGGAGAGGGCAGGGAGGGAAGTTTATTGATGGGTAAGGGCGAGTGGGCGGTTTGCGTGCAAATGGTTGATGGAGTACATTCTGCAGTTTGGCAGTTGGGGGCAGCACATTCTGGGAACAAGAAGAGCAAACAGTTCTCAAGATTTCAACAGTGTTTTATTAAGCATACAGAAAAACAGGAAGTGACAAGTACCTATTTTATTAACCTTTCAATATAAGTATGAAAACAGAAATCTAGGTTAGATTTGAAGCCCAGAAGTTCATTTGGCCCTTGATTGGTATACTTAGCTTTGAATTACGTTCCGTAGAGATGTCCCAGAAATATGGATATACAATGACACAGGACCTTGTACCTTCTCAGAGGTCAGTTCCAAAACACAGTCTCTAAGGGGAATCACACCAAAGTTCAAGACAAGATGGACTCAATTATCTGTACCAACCACCACACAAATGACCACAATTAAAACCAAAACACTCCCAAATGGCACTCATCTTCTTCCAAATAGACACTCATCATAACTTCTGGCAGGAGGATTCCATGAGAGGCGCAGCACAAGACAGTGTCCCAAATAATCTCCCTTTCCCCTCATTTGCCAAAAGTCAGAGTGGCCTGGACACCCTTCCTGTGAACCAGGAGTGATCAAATATGCCTGCCATTAATACAGCTCTGTTCTTCAATTTGAGGCCTACTGACGGTGGGGTTTAGATTCTTTATTTGAATTGGATTCATAAGAAAACCCAAGAACCTATGGGCTAGCATCTGCAAGGCTTTGAAGAACTCAATTGACCCAATGGATCCCTTTTCTCACTTGATTGAGGTCAGGAACCTTACAGAGGAATGCGAGAGACTTCACCAACAATGACTGATTTTTTGGCCATTTTGATTTTGGATCCACACATGGGATCTTTCTTTAGATCCATCAGGTGCTGATAATCTAAGCCACAGGCTCACACAGAGCCAAGAGGCTGATTCAGACACATCCCTTTACAATGCATTTAAGCAAAGAACCACAGGTGATGCCCATTCATTTCCGTTTGAAAACTGTTTTCTTCAGGCTTCACAAAAGCGTGGCCTGAGGCAAAGACCTTCCTGACATTCAGGGCAACAGAACAATAGGTAATCAAAAGGCCCTTCGCAGGGTTTCTCTACTGAGACTTTCTGGGTCACAGTGATATCTGACTTTTCTGAGATGCTTGCCATTCTCTTCAGCTATCCAGTACATGTCCATCTCACAGTGGTTGGAGGTGGTACATATCGTGGATGCAAATGCATGAACCTATTCTGGAGAGTGGCTAGATTTCAGGAAGAAAACATGAACTTAGGAAAATAGCAGGTGTTGCCCATCGATAAGGCAAGCCCTAGTGCATTCATAAATTGGGCAGGATGAATGCTGGGAAGCTTTCTACTTGACAGGAAACATCCATTGATGCATTCTCTTTTCTAATGTCTACAAGCACGGACACAGTGGGATACACAGACATAGAAACACTCGCCTTGTGAAACAACTTACTAGAAACAGTTCACTCCAAACCAAACAAACCGACTTTCCTGCCTATTCTCAGAACATGAGACAAAACCACAAACACACATCCACACCCACAAAGGCACCTCCTTCCCCAAGTAGGTCTCTCACTCTCCAGAGTATCCTCTTACTGCTGGGCCATACTATGTTCCCCCGATATGGCGTTTCCTGTCTCAGATCTGGTCTCCTTGTCCAACTCTGTGAAGTGGTCAGGAGCCAGCTGTGAGCCACTACCTACTTTTTCAGGAAAGGCCCCTCTTCAGAGAACTCCTGGCATTTGGCCATCCTCACATCAGTAGGTACCAAGAAAGACTGACTCTGTCCTTGCTAAATCGAAGCAAGTGAGACACTGGGACTGGGACTGAGACTGACTCTGTGTGCCTGGCTTCCTGGATCCCAAGTTCAGAGAGTTCCATTACCAAGGGATTGAAGTGAGGTTACATCCTTCAGGAACTGAATGAGGTCACTGCCTTGGCAACCACTTTGTCCAAACAGTTGCTTTCAAGCGTACCATGAGAAGGAGGCTTACCCTATTTTCTGTAGCACTTTCACAAATTAGAATGGTATATCAACCATAGGCACCAAGGAACCGCTCTCCACACAGGCCTGATTTGGTCCATCTTCTTTATATTTGGAAGAGAGCCTTTAGTCCAGGGAGCACTGCAGTGAACCTCTGCACTAAAACTATTAGCAAGCACCTGATGGAGGACGCCTCCATAGGTAAGTGGCTCCTTTATAACATCTGATATCTGGTTAAGGGAGATCTCTTCTGATGACAGAGATGTGGCACGGGGAGGCTCACATATACTTCTGTCCAGGACAGTAACGAGAATCTTTCTGTCCTCTGTTCTGTTCTGTAGGGAATTCCTCTGGAACTGTAGAGAGGTGCCGACGGGCACGCATGCGCTCCTACCCTGGAGCTTTAGCAAGATGTTGCACTCTTGCCCTGTTTCTGTGTTTAGGCGCTGGGTTTCTGTTTTTTTGTGTTCTGTGTTCTATTTTTTGGTTTTTTGTTTGTTTGTTTTTGTTCGTTTTGTTGTGTTATATTGGTGGTAAAACTTAAGTATATTGGACATGAAAATCAGAAATAAAGAGATTAAGCCTGACACCCCTTTGGACTGTGTTTTAAGGAACTGCAATGAACTTTATCCCCCATTGTAAAGCAGGATGATAGAAGCCCCTAGCTGGCTGCCTGGAGCACACCCATTGCAGAGGGCTATGCCTGCTGGGGACCTAAGAACTGAGTATCTCCCAGGTTAACAAGTGAAACTCCTTTAAAACCCCTTGTCCCTCCAGATAAAGAGAGTCACAACTTTGGCAGAGTCCCCTGTGTTTCTCCTTTGTTAGAAAAGCAATAAAACTCCTTTTTTCTTTTTCTCAAAACCCAGTCCTCATTATTAAATTTGTATTAATTGGCTTCAAGGTCAGGAACCAAACTTTAAGTTACAAATCTTGTACCCCCCCTCCGCCCCGGAACTTTGTGAGAGCTATCTACTGAAATGTTAGGAGATAGAGCATGCTTGATGTGGAACTGAATCAGAGGAGCTAATCCTGTATGTAAAAGGGGAAACTGAGGGACTCCCAGCATCTGCCAAAGCCCTGTTGATTCAGGGAATTACCTCCTTCCTTCCCTGCACTGTAAGGATTATGCCACCTCTGTCTTGTTAAAAAAAGAGAAAAAGAAAAAGGTGACACTAAATGCAGTAAAGTCACCATGGAGACACTTTATTTTACATTTCAGGTTGCCCTTCTGTGAAAACATCTGGTCCCCTTGTGGGGACATCTATGGTGCCACTGCTGTAGGAGATTTTTCTCTTATCTGCTCTGGTTTAAAGGGTTCTGTCTGACAGCCATAGTCTGGACCTCCTTTCTGTCTGTATTGTGTCTTAGTTTCTGGCCCTTTAAGACATCTGCAATAATGTGTTGATATTATAAATTGTTTTTGGGGAATGATCTTAGCTGAATGTGTGTCTAAATGATGATGTTTTATTTTAACAATCTGGTAACTGAATGGGTTTTTGAAGCATTGCACAATCTTGGAGTAAAAAGTCGGGTTTAGGTAATTGTTTAGTTTATGATTTCAGATAATTCATGCCAGAGAACTTAAATACTTAGGATGGATAACTGAAGAACTCTACTTCCAAGTTGGCAAGAAACTTCCCAATCATACGGTCTTTTTTTTTTTTTTCACCAATTTTGAATTGGGTAGCCTGGGAAAATGTCACTGTGTGTACCAGTGCATTAATTTGGACATAAATAGTAAATCATAGTATGGTGTCTGTTGACAAAACAAGATGTAAAGATATAAAATTTTGTGAATTGTATCTTAAACTTGTATCATAATTTTCAACATCTGAACCTGAAAATTATGGTTAAAATGCCTTAGTCCTGAGATGTCTGTTCAGAATAGCAGTTTTTTTGCTGCTCCTTCCAGACCTCAGCCATGACTTATGTTGAAATGCAAATGAAAGAAGCCTGCAAGCTTTGTAGGAGAGTGATTTGAGGTCTAAGGGAAAAAAAGGTAAATTGTATGTTATTTACTAATTACTGGCAAGTCATTTTTTCTAGGACTCTTATTTTTTTTCTTAGATACTTTATGTTTTTTGACCTCATGATTTTGAGCATACAGACCTAGGTTAATGTTTTTCTGATCAGTTCTATCTTTGACCAACTGTGGACTTTTTGAAACATTGCAATAAAGATTTCAACTACGAAAAGCTACAAGGCCTTTACTATTATTATGTGTGCACAAATTGTTATGTGTTGTATGTCTATATATACATATATCCGTATATCATATATATGATACACAAATTAACATATATAAGGAGCGCTCATAAAAAAATAGCGCTCGTAAAAACAAATTTTAAAAAAGTGGATCCAAAGATCTTTAATTCACGTGATTTAAATGTTTCAATTTAAATTGGATAAAGAGATAAAAACAAATGTCTTTAAATTTAAGCTTACAAAGTTTTCTAGGTGTTCAAACATCTAACAAAATATTAACATCTACAAAATGTCTAATATGCCTTGGCTCTAGTACCTTTCCTTCAACATAAAAATGGTTTACACTGTTCAATACATTTCTCTAACTTTTTGATAAATAAGTAAAGTAAATTTGATATGGGATTACTCATTCATGAGTACTTTTGTTAGATATCTGATTGATTTACTAAGATCTGTATTTTTTTTTAGTAAACTCTGTATAAGATTGTAAAAATCAGTCATGTGTTAATGAGACAAAAATTTCTTAAAACATAAGTTTACCCATAACATTGAGTTTATTAAGATTTATGTTTTCTAGAGCAAGCAACCATAAAAATTAAACAACTGATTAAATAAAAACTGTTATTTTAGAGCACTGTACTGCCATTTCTTTAAAAGCCAAACTTGATTAATGTAGAAACATAAATGTAATTGTTATGCTATTAATGTTTTCATATCTTACAGGTATGGAAGTCTGTAAGGTAGAAACGTTTAAAGAGTATTATATCAAGCTGGTGCTCTGAAGTTGTGTGGTAAAAAATATATTGTGGATTTATTTACCTGTTATCAATAAGATATGTAAATTTTTATGTTACTTTTTACATTGGGGAACAATTTAAATGTATTTTTAAGTTAATTAGAGCCTAATCTTTGTAAAGGTTAAAAACTTTCAGCCTTTCTTTAATTCATGTTTTAAATGTGATATCATATGGTGTTAGCTAATGTTCATGTGACCTCAAACAATTTATTTAAACATTGTCAAATGATATTTAAAAATAAAGATCAGCTTTAGAACTAAAATAGTTAAGATTTATAAAGAGCCCTGCCTTTCCTGAGATAAGGCTGTGTGTCCCATCTTACTACATGTGAGAATGACTATGAAATGATTAGGTCAGATAATATTTCTTTAAAGTTATGTTAAAAAGTTTTTTTTTTATTGTCAATATTCCTAGGATCTCAAACAGGGGATATAATGTATAACTCAGCCAAAAAATTCAGGGAAGATATTACACGAACTAAGTATTTTTACTTTTGTTAATTTTAGTTTGAAATTTTCTTATAAGTGATCTAAAGATTCCCTGTTAGTGTTTTACAAATGCGTTGCTATAAGAACACAACATGGGTTTATTCAAGATAATAAGTCATCAACTACAATACAGACAGAATAATACAGATCCCAATTAATAAAAAGGTAATTATAAAGTTATAGACATTAAAGCCCAGTACTCTTAATGTAAGGCTGTTAAAATTTATTTGCTGGATTTTTAAGATTAGGATTTAAAATGAATGTTAAATGAAAAGGGCCAAGAAAACCAATATTTGGCTCTTGCCCTCTGAGTCAGTCTGAATCCAGGGAACAGGGGACTTCTCTAAAGAGCTTTGCAACTCTGGGCCACATAACCTCCTGATCAGGGAGATTAATGAGACCACTGGAGAACAGAAAGCCAATCAGTGCATTTGTTACAAAGAGGAGAGTCATCAGAGAAAGGAGACATCCCTGATGCTTCTGAGGGAAGCCAAATGGTCAAGCAAGACCTGGACCCACCTAGCGCAAATGGCACTAGCAGAACTGAGAATCTCCTCTCAAGTTTCCCCAGAATTGATTCCCACAAAAGCTCAGCTGACTGTTAACAATAGATAGAAACAAAAGTCAGTTTGACTGCTTCATCTTAAACACTTAGCAAAGACAGTTAAGACCAAAATACAGCCACTCCTGGGCATTTTAAATAATAATAATAATAATAATAATAATAATAATAATAATAATAATAATTTTAAGGTATGCACTTTATCTTATCCTCCCAAAATAAGTAAGACTGGAGGCTACAAAGAAGGATTCTCACACAGGAATGCCTAATACTTATAAAAAGAGACTATCAAGAAGAGCTGCCACAGGCAGAAGTTTTCAGTTTAAGACCTACAGATATTCCTAACCTACACAGGTAGGCTTGGTGTTTGCTAGTACGATTATCCAGCCCTGAGTAACAGAATTAAAGGTTTCTCTATTAGACGCAGAGGTCATACTAGTAAAAGGATTTTTACAAGATCAGATGACATTAAATTATTAAACTGTGTCTTATTGGGAGGGCCAACTGTAACACTTAAAGTTAAATATTAAGTTGACAGTCCTGATAATTGGGGATATTAAAGACTGGTGAGGGAATTTCTATACAGTGACATGTTCCAGCTGCTGCAACATTTATTCAGTACTCATGGTTTTTGTTTCACTCATAGAAGAATCCATTCACAGATGACTTTACAACCTGTTCTTCCCCAACCTGACTTCAAACCGAACTGACTTCTAAAGGGCAACTCATGTCTCTCAACTGACTTCTAATAGTCAACTCATGTCCCTCACGACGAGCCCACTCACGTCACCCTGTCTCAGGAGAGAAGAAGAAAAAATTAGTGATGCCACTCTTTTTACAACAATGGAGAGAAAGATAAATAGTCTATCAATATAAATAATTAATTAAGTCAGGTAAAATCAGGGAGATCGGTTTTGGGTGAGTTGTAAAATTTTGGAGACTCTTATCTGAGGGATAAAAATTTCCTCAGTGTTCTTCCCATAATCTATCAAAGATTTGAAAGGGACACAGAGAAAAGGGGGAAATTGTAGACCCAACCTGATCTTTTATTAAAATTGGGAGCCATCATGCCACAAAGCCATGAAAAGATAATTTTGGCTTTACCATAAATTACTTCAAATTCTGAACCTGCGTGGAATGCCTGCCCACGTCTTGAACTCACGCATGCCCAGCTCTCTGACCAGATAGCAGCCCTCTCTGAAACTTTAGTGACACATCATAAATATTTGCCTTCTCTGGCCAGACAACAACCCTCTCTGAGGCTCTAATGGTCCTCATGAATTCTGATGTAGGGACAGCAAAAAAATTGTAAACTACCTTTAATGTGATGTTTATCAGAGTTCTGTTATCTGTAACCCCCCTTTTGTGTAACTTTCTGGGCTATAAAACTGGGCTGTAGGAAAGCTGGGGATGCTGTCTTGTTTTCACCATTTTGGGAGGGAGAGGCAGCACGGCCGGTGGAAATAATAAGCTTAATTTTATTTGATTTTAATTTGAGTCAGTGGTCTTTTCTAGCGTCCTGGTCTAACAGGTAAACACTCCAAAGACGTGGAGCTCTGCCGGCCTAAAGACTTCTTGAGAAACTTCCTCTGAGGTTGGGCACTTGAAATATATGTTGTTGTAAGGAGATTTAGCTTCCTTTCTAGTGACACCATAAAAGCTGGGTCTGCATCTACGTGACCTGGAGGACATGTTTTTTTGTATTCTAATGAACATGAGGCAGCAGTGCTGAATTTTGTATTTATAGGTAAACTGTGGCCACTTGGTGCTCAGTGTCTCCCCGTGTGAACTGTGAAGCCATTTGGTCATCCTCCACTTTTCGTGGTGTTTCTTGCTGCTGCACTGGGAGTTTGGTATTTGCTTCATGAAATACAACGAGTTCAACTGGGACCCAGTATTGGAGGGAGTTCTGTCACTTGTGGTGACAGAGAATGCACCAACCAGGCTTCTATCTCACAAAGCTTGCCCATTTGTCCATAGAAATCTGACTCTGAACTTTGCCCAGAAACCTCTCCATGTAACAAGAAGGGTCTGCTGGCTGCACCATATCAGTCACAAGCCATTTTGAAGGCAATGGAAAATCCTCCTGGCCACACCACAGATGTATTATCACACACCTGCCCACCACTGCAATAGGCCCACTACTCAGCAGGGTCCAACTTACTGGCATCTTTGTTCTACACCATTTTCATGAAACCCCGTCAATCATGGCATTCTCTTGTACACTCATGATCAAGAAAAAGACATCCAAAGGTTCTCCAGTGCCACCTGGTTAAGGGAATTTCAAAAATTTTATTGTATTTATTTAGCCATTTTTCATGGATGAAGTTGGAGGCATTGTGGGTTTCAGTTCATTCAGGAACCATTAAATGGTGAGGAAACTCATTTCAATGAAATCTCTGGAGAAATCTCACAGGCAAGTCATCCCATAGAGTGGTCAAAAGGTCACATGAAGCCAGGCCCATTGAGGTCTTCAATGTGACGTCCATGGGTGTTCTGACTGTCAACTATGGCTGCCACATCTTTCAGAATAAAATCATGTGATATCTTAGCTGAGATTCCAAGGCTCTGTGGAAAGTCACCCTTCTTTTTTGATCTCAGTTTCCAAGGGGAAATCCAATGTGTGGCCTCCTAAAATCTGAACACAGTTCATGGCAATATTTCTCTGAGATCAGTTCCAGAACTCAGACTCTAAGGGGAATCACACCAGAGTTCAAGCCCAGGTAGACCCTGTCATCACTTCCAAGCACTACACAAATGACCACAATTAAAACCAAAACACTCCCACAAGGCCCTCATCTTCTTCCATATAGACACTCATCATAACCTGTGGCTGAAGGTTTCCATGAGGGGCTCAGCCCAAGACAGTGTACAAAATAAACTCCCTTGCCCATAATTTGCCTAAAGTCAGGGTTGCCTGGATACCCTTCCTGAGAACCAGGAGTGATCAAATAAGCCTGCCATAAATACTGCTCTGCTTCTCCAATTTGAGGCCTACTGACTCTCGGGTATAGACTCTTTATGTGAATTGGAATCATGAGAAAACCCAAGCACATATGGGCTATCATCTGCAGTGTTTTGAGAACTCATTTGACACAAAGGATCCCTATTTTCACTTGATGGAGGTTAGGAACGTTACAGAGGAAGGCGAGAGACTTCGTCCACAATGACTGCTTTTTTGGCCATTTTGGTTTTGGAAGCACACGTGGGAACTTTCTTTAGATCCATCAGGTGCTGAGAATCTATGCAACAGCCTCACACATGGCCAAGAGTCTGATGCAGACACATTCCTTTCCAAAGCAATTAAGCAAAGAGCAACAGATGATGCCCATTAATTCCCCTTGAAAACCGTTTCCTTCAGGCTTCACAAAGGAGTGGCCTGAGGCAAAGACCTTTCTGACATTCAGGGCAACAGAACAATAGATAAGCAAATGGCCCATTGCAGGGTTTCTGGAATGATATCTGAGTTTTCTGAGATGATCCCATTCCCTTCAGCTATCCAGTACATGGCCATGTCACAGAGCTTGGAGGTGGTACATATCGTGGACACAAAACCCTGAACCTATTCTGGAGAGTGGCCAGAATTCAAGAAGACATACAGGAACTTAGGAAGATAGTAGTTGTTGCCCATCCATTAGGAAAGCCACAGTCCATTCATAAATTGGGCAGGATGAATGCTGTGAAGTTTTCTACTAGACAGGACACATCCATTGATGCATTCTCTTTTCTAATGTCTACAACCACGGACACAGTGGGATAAACAGACATAGAAACACTCGCATTGTCAAAAGACTTACTAGAAACAGTCCACTCCAAATCAAACAAACCGACTTTCCTATATATTCTAAGATCATGAGACAAAACCACAAACTCACACGCACACCCACAAAGTCAACTCCTTCCCCCAAGTAGGTCTGTGACTATCCGGAGTGTCCTCTGACTGATGGGACATACTACGTTTCCCCGAAATGGGCTGTCCTATGTCACATCTGGTCTCCTTGGCCAACACTGTGAAGTTGTCAGGTGCCAGTAGTGAGACACTACCTGCTTTCTCAGGAAAGGCCCCTCTTCAGAGCTCTCCTGGAATTTGGCTATCCTCACATCAGTAGTTACACAGAAAGACCGATTCTGTCCTTGGTAAATCCAAACATGTGTGGCCACTGGGACTGGGACTGGGAATGACTCTGGGTACCTGGCTTCCTAAATCCCAAGTTCAGAGAGTTCCATCACCAAGAAAGTTATATAGGTCACTTCCTTCAGGAACTGAATGAGGTCACTGCCTTGGCAACATCTTTGTCCTAACAGTTGCTTCCAAGTGTCCCAATAGATGGAGGCTGCCCCTACTTCCTGTGACACTTTCACAAGTAAGAATGGTATATCAAATATAGGCACCCGTAAACAGCTCTCCACACAAGCCTGGTTTGGTCCATCTTCTCTACATTAAGAAGAGAGAGACTGCTTCAGACACACCCCTTCATCCTGACCTGCTTTTTTTTTTTTTTTTTTTGTCATGAAAGATGACTTTCGCTCTCTCAGGTCCTTCATAGCTTTCTATATCTTCCCCAGGGTTCACTTCTGCATGGACCTTTGAGGTTCTCAGCAGGTGGAAGATCTCTTACATTTCTATATAAGAACAACTTTGTCCTTGCTTTTCTGTAAAGTTAGGTTGAGGAAACAAAGTATGGTTAGGATTAATAACATGATTGATTTGGGTTAGGAATCATTCTGCTGCATGAATAATGGTATTGGGAACCTGCAATATTTATAAGGATATATAGAGGTGAAATATATGTATGAAAACACAAATCTAGGTAAGATTTGAAGCCCAAAAGGGCATTGGATCCTTGATTGGGATACTTTACTCTGAATTATGTTGTGCACATGTGTCTCAGATAAATCTATACATAATGGCATAGGACCTTGTACCTTG